>NC_056441.1:94435282-94488578 GCF_018296145.1 Oncorhynchus tshawytscha | reverse complement strand
TCCTCTAACCACTAGGCTACCTGCCTCCTCTAACCACTAGGCTACCTGCCTCCTCTAACCACTAGGCTACCTGCCTCCTCTAACCACTAGGCTACCTGCCTCCTCTAACCACTAGGCTACCTGCCTCCTCTAACCACTAGGCTACCTGCCTCCTCTAACCACTAGGCTACCTGCCTCCTCTAACCACTAGGCTACCTGCCTCCTCTAACCACTAGGCTACCTGCCTCCTCTAACCAGTAGGCTACCTGCCTCCTCTAACCACTAGGCTACCTGCCTCCTCCTAACCACTAGGCTACCTGCCTCCTCTAACCACTAGGCTACCTGCCTCCTCTAACCACTAGGCTACCTGCCTCCTCTACCCACTAGGCTACCTGCCTCCTCTAACCACTAGGCTACCTGCCTCCTCTAACCACTAGGCTACCTGCCCCTACCCTCTAACCACTAGGCTACCTGCCTCCCTCCTCTAACCACTAGGCTACCTGCCTCCTCTAACCAGTAGGCTACCTGCCTCCTCTAACCACTAGGCTACCTGCCTCCTCTAACCACTAGGCTACCTGCCTCCTCTAACCACTAGGCTACCTGCCTCCTCTAACCACTAGGCTACCTGCCTCCTCTAACCACTAGGCTACCTGCCTCCCCTACCCTCTAACCACTAGGCTACCTGCCTACCTCTAACCAGTAGGCTACCTGCCGCCCCTACCCTCTAACCACTAGGCTACCTGCCTCCTCTAACCACTAGGCTACCTGCCTCCTCTAACCACTAGGCTACCTGCCTCCCCTCCTCTAACCACTAGGCTACCTGCCTCACTCTAACCACTAGGCTACCTGCCCCCTCCTCTAACCACTAGGCTACCTGCCTCCTCTAACCACTAGGCTACCTGCCTCCTCTAACCACTAGGCTACCTGCCCCCTCAAACCACTAGGCTACCTGCCTCCTCTAACCACTAGGCTACCTGCCCCCCTCCTCTAACCAGTGGGCTACCTGCCTCCTCTAACCACTAGGCTACCTGCCGCCCCTACCTCTAACCACTAGGCTACCTGCCGCCCCTACCCTCTAACCACTAGGCTACCTGCCGCCCTCCTCTAACCACTAGGCTACCTGCCTCCTCTAACCACTAGGCTACCTGCCTCCTCTAACCACTAGGCTACCTGCCTCCTCTAACCACTAGGCTACCTGCCTCACTCTAACCACTAGGCTACCTGCCGCCCCTACCCTCTAACCAGTAGGCTACCTGCCTCCCCACTCTAACCACTAGGCTACCTGCCCCCTCCTCTAACCACTAGGCTACCTGCCGCCCTACACTCTAACCAGTAGGCTACCTGCGCCCCCTCCTCTAACCACTAGGCTACCTGCCGCCCCTACACTCTAACCACTAGGCTACCTGCCGCCCTCCATACTACTCTAACCACTAGGCTACCTGCCGCCCCTACCCTCTAACCACTAGGCTACCTGCCCTCCTCCTAACCACTAGGCTACCTGCCTCCTCCTAACCACTAGGCTACCTGCCTCCCTCTAACCACTAGGCTACCTGCCTCCTCTAACCACTAGGCTACCTGCCTCCTCTAACCACTAGGCTACCTGCACTCCTCTAACCACTAGGCTACCTGCCTCCTCTAACCACTAGGCTACCTGCCTCCTCTAACCACTAGGCTACCTGCCTCCTCCTAACCACTAGGCTACCTGCCTCCTCTAACCACTAGGGCTACCTGCCTCCTCTAACCACTAGGCTACCTGCCTCCTCTAACCACTAGGCTACCTGCCTCCTCTAACCACTAGGCTACCTGCCTCCTCTAACCACTAGGCTACCTGCCTCCTCTAACCACTAGGCTACCTGCCTCCTCTAACCACTAGGCTACCTGCCTCCTCTAACCACTAGGCTACCTGCCTCCTCTAACCACTAGGCTACCTGCCTCCTCTAACCACTAGGCTACCTGCCTCCTCTAACCACTAGGCTACCTGCCTCCTCTAACCACTAGGCTACCTGCCTCCTCTAACCACTAGGCTACCTGCCTCCTCTAACCACTAGGCTACCTGCCTCCTCTAACCACTAGGCTACCTGCCTCCTCTAACCACTAGGCTACCTGCCTCCTCTAACCACTAGGCTACCTGCCTCTCTCTAACCACTAGGCTACCTGCCTCCTCTAACCACTAGGCTACCTGCCTCCTCTAACCACTAGGCTACCTGCCTCCTCTAACCACTAGGCTACCTGCCTCCTCTAACCACTAGGCTACCTGCCTCCTCTAACCACTAGGCTACCTGCCTCCTCTAACCACTAGGCTACCTGCCTCCTCTAACCACTAGGCTACCTGCCCTCCTCTAACCACTAGGCTACCTGCCTCCTCTAACCACTAGGCTACCTGCCTCCTCTAACCACTAGGCTACCTGCCTCCTCTAACCACTAGGCTACCTGCCTCCTCTAACCACTAGGCTACCTGCCTCCTCTAACCACTAGGCTACCTGCCTCCTCTAACCACTAGGCTACCTGCCTCCTCTAACCACTAGGCTACCTGCCTCCTCTAACCACTAGGCTACCTGCCTCCTCTAACCACTAGGCTACCTGCCTCCTCTAACCACTAGGCTACCTGCCTCCTCTAACCACTAGGCTACCTGCCTCCTCTAACCACTAGGCTACCTGCCTCCTCTAACCACTAGACTACCTGCCTCCTCTAACCACTAGGCTACCTGCCTCCTCTAACCACTAGGCTACCTGCCTCCCTCTCCTCTAACCACTAGGCTACCTGCCTCCTCTAACCACTAGACTACCTGCCTCCTCTAACCACTAGGCTACCTGCCTCCTCTAACCACTAGGCTACCTGCCTCCTCTAACCACTAGACTACCTGCCTCCTCTAACCACTAGGCTACCTGCCTCCTCTAACCACTAGGCTACCTGCCTCCTCTAACCACTAGGCTACCTGCCTCCTCTAACCACTAGGCTACCTGCCTCCTCTAACCACTAGGCTACCTGCCTCCTCTAACCACTAGGCTACCTGCCTCCTCTAACCACTAGGCTACCTGCCTCCTCTAACCACTAGGCTACCTGCCTCCTCTAACCACTAGACTACCTGCCTCCTCTAACCACTAGGCTACCTGCCTCCTCTAACCACTAGGCTACCTGCCTCCTCTAACCACTAGGCTACCTGCCTCCTCTAACCACTAGGCTACCTGCCTCCTCTAACCACTAGGCTACCTGCCTCCTCTAACCACTAGGCTACCTGCCTCCTCTAACCACTAGGCTACCTGCCTCCTCTAACCACTAGGCTACCTGCCTCCTCTAACCACTAGGCTACCTGCCTCCTCTAACCACTAGGCTACCTGCCTCCTCTAACCACTAGGCTACCTGCCTCCTCTAACCACTAGGCTACCTGCCTCCTCTAACCACTAGGCTACCTGCCTCCTCTAACCACTAGGCTACCTGCCTCCTCTAACCACTAGGCTACCTGCCTCCTCTAACCACTAGGCTACCTGCCTGCCTCCTCTAACCACTAGGCTACCTGCCTCCTCTAACCACTAGGCTACCTGCCTCCTCTAACCACTAGGCTACCTGCCTCCTCTAACCACTAGGCTACCTGCCTCCTCTAACCACTAGGCTACCTGCCTCCTCTAACCACTAGACTACCTGCCTCCTCTAACCACTAGGCTACCTGCCTCCTCTAACCCACTAGGCTACCTGCCTCCTCTAACCACTAGGCTACCTGCCTCCTCTAACCACTAGGCTACCTGCCTCCTCTAACCACTAGGCTACCTGCCTCCTCTAACCACTAGGCTACCTGCCTCCTCTAACCACTAGGCTACCTGCCTCCTCTAACCACTAGGCTACCTGCCTCCTCTAACCACTAGGCTACCTGCCTCCTCTAACCACTAGGCTACCTGCCTCCTCTAACCACTAGGCTACCTGCCCTCCTCTAACCACTAGGCTACCTGCCTCCTCTAACCACTAGGCTACCTGCCTCCTCTAACCACTAGGCTACCTGCCTCCTCTAACCACTAGGCTACCTGCCTCCTCTAACCACTAGGCTACCTGCCTCCTCTAACCACTAGGCTACCTGCCTCCTCTAACCACTAGGCTACCTGCCTCCTCTAACCACTAGGCTACCTGCCTCCTCTAACCACTAGGCTACCTGCCTCCTCTAACCACTAGGCTACCTGCCTCCTCTAACCACTAGGCTACCTGCCTCCTCTAACCACTAGGCTACCTGCCTCCTCTAACCACTAGGCTACCTGCCTCCTCTAACCACTAGGCTACCTGCCTCCTCTAACCACTAGGCTACCTGCCTCCTCTAACCACTAGGCTACCTGCCTCCTCTAACCACTAGGCTACCTGCCTCCTCCTAACCACTAGGCTACCTGCCTCCACTCTAACCACTAGGCTACCTGCCTCCTCTAACCACTAGGCTACCTGCCTCCTCTAACCACTAGGCTACCTGCCTCCTCTAACCACTAGGCTACCTGCCTCCTCTAACCACTAGGCTACCTGCCTCCTCTAACCACTAGGCTACCTGCCTCCTCTAACCACTAGGCTACCTGCCTCCTCTAACCACTAGGCTACCTGCCTCCTCTAACCACTAGGCTACCTGCCTCCTCTAACCACTAGGCTACCTGCCTCCTCTAACCACTAGGCTACCTGCCTCTCCTCTAACCACTAGGCTACCTGCCTCCTCTAACCACTAGGCTACCTGCCTCCTCTAACCACTAGGCTACCTGCCCTCCTCTAACCACTAGGCTACCTGCCTCCTCTAACCACTAGGCTACCTGCCTCCTCTAACCACTAGGCTACCTGCCTCCTCTAACCACTAGGCTACCTGCCTCCTCTAACCACTAGGCTACCTGCCTCCTCTAACCACTAGGCTACCTGCCTCCTCCTAACCACTAGGCTACCTGCCTCCTCTAACCACTAGGCTACCTGCCCCTCCTCTAACCACTAGGCTACCTGCCTCCCTCTCTAACCACTAGGCTACCTGCCTCCTCTAACCACTAGGCTACCTGCCTCCTCTAACCACTAGGCTACCTGCCTCCTCTAACCACTAGGCTACCTGCCTCCTCTAACCACTAGGCTACCTGCCTCCTCTAACCACTAGGCTACCTGCCTCCTCTAACCACTAGGCTACCTGCCTCCTCTAACCACTAGGCTACCTGCCTCCTCTAACCACTAGGCTACCTGCCTCCTCTAACCACTAGGCTACCTGCCTCCTCTAACCACTAGGCTACCTGCCTCCTCTAACCACTAGGCTACCTGCCTCCTCTAACCACTAGGCTACCTGCCTCCTCTAACCACTAGGCTACCTGCCTCCTCTAACCACTAGGCTACCTGCCTCCTCTAACCACTAGGCTACCTGCCTCCTCTAACCACTAGGCTACCTGCCTCCTCTAACCACTAGGCTACCTGCCTCCTCTAACCACTAGGCTACCTGCCTCCTCTAACCACTAGGCTACCTGCCTCCTCTAACCACTAGGCTACCTGCCTCCTCTAACCACTAGGCTACCTGCCTCCTCTAACCACTAGGCTACCTGCCCTCCTCTAACCACTAGGCTACCTGCCTCCTCTAACCACTAGGCTACCTGCCTCCTCTAACCACTAGGCTACCTGCCTCCTCTAACCACTAGGCTACCTGCCTCCTCTAACCACTAGGCTACCTGCCTCCTCTAACCACTAGGCTACCTGCCTCCTCTAACCACTAGGCTACCTGCCTCCTCTAACCACTAGGCTACCTGCCTCCTCTAACCACTAGGCTACCTGCCTCCTCTAACCACTAGGCTACCTGCCTCCTCTAACCACTAGGCTACCTGCCTCCTCTAACCACTAGGCTACCTGCCTCCTCTAACCACTAGGCTACCTGCCTCCTCTAACCACTAGGCTACCTGCCTCCTCTAACCACTAGGCTACCTGCCTCCTCTAACCACTAGGCTACCTGCCTCCTCTAACCACTAGGCTACCTGCCTCCTCTAACCACTAGGCTACCTGCCTCCTCTAACCACTAGGCTACCTGCCTCCTCTAACCACTAGGCTACCTGCCTCCTCTAACCACTAGGCTACCTGCCTCCTCTAACCACTAGGCTACCTGCCTCCTCTAACCACTAGGCTACCTGCCTCCTCTAACCACTAGGCTACCTGCCTCCTCTAACCACTAGGCTACCTGCCTCCTCTAACCACTAGGCTACCTGCCTCCTCTAACCACTAGGCTACCTGCCTCCTCCTAACCACTAGGCTACCTGCCTCCTCTAACCACTAGGCTACCTGCCTCCTCTAACCACTAGGCTACCTGCCTCCTCTAACCACTAGGCTACCTGCCTCCTCTAACCACTAGGCTACCTGCCTCCTCTAACCACTAGGCTACCTGCCTCCTCTAACCACTAGGCTACCTGCCTCCTCTAACCACTAGGCTACCTGCCTCCTCTAACCACTAGGCTACCTGCCTCCTCTAACCACTAGGCTACCTGCCTCCTCTAACCACTAGGCTACCTGCCTCCTCTAACCACTAGGCTACCTGCCTCCTCTAACCACTAGGCTACCTGCCTCCTCTAACCACTAGGCTACCTGCCTCCTCTAACCACTAGGCTACCTGCCTCCTCTAACCACTAGGCTACCTGCCTCCTCTAACCACTAGGCTACCTGCCTCCTCTAACCACTAGGCTACCTGCCTCCTCTAACCACTAGGCTACCTGCCTCCTCTAACCACTAGGCTACCTGCCTCCTCTAACCACTAGGCTACCTGCCTCCTCTAACCACTAGGCTACCTGCCTCCTCTAACCACTAGGCTACCTGCCTCCTCTAACCACTAGGCTACCTGCCTCCTCTAACCACTAGGCTACCTGCCTCCCTCTAACCACTAGGCTACCTGCCTCCTCTAACCACTAGGCTACCTGCCTCCTCTAACCACTAGGCTACCTGCCTCCTCTAACCACTAGACTACCTGCCTCCTCTAACCACTAGGCTACCTGCCTCCTCTAACCACTAGGCTACCTGCCTCCTCTAACCACTAGGCTACCTGCCTCCTCTAACCACTAGGCTACCTGCCTCCTCTAACCACTAGGCTACCTGCCTCCTCTAACCACTAGGCTACCTGCCTCCTCCTAACCACTAGGCTACCTGCCTCCTCTAACCACTAGGCTACCTGCCTCCTCTAACCACTAGGCTACCTGCCTCCTCTAACCACTAGGCTACCTGCCTCCTCTAACCACTAGGCTACCTGCCTCCTCTAACCACTAGGCTACCTGCCTCCTCTAACCACTAGGCTACCTGCCTCCTCCTAACCACTAGGCTACCTGCCTCCTCTAACCACTAGGCTACCTGCCTCCTCTAACCACTAGGCTACCTGCCTCCTCTAACCACTAGGCTACCTGCCTCCTCTAACCACTAGGCTACCTGCCTCCTCTAACCACTAGGCTACCTGCCTCCTCTAACCACTAGGCTACCTGCCTCCTCTAACCACTAGGCTACCTGCCTCCTCTAACCACTAGGCTACCTGCCTCCTCTAACCACTAGGCTACCTGCCTCCTCTAACCACTAGGCTACCTGCCTCCTCTAACCACTAGGCTACCTGCCTCCTCTAACCACTAGGCTACCTGCCTCCTCTAACCACTAGGCTACCTGCCTCCTCTAACCACTAGGCTACCTGCCTCCTCTAACCACTAGGCTACCTGCCTCCTCTAACCACTAGGCTACCTGCCTCCTCTAACCACTAGGCTACCTGCCTCCTCTAACCACTAGGCTACCTGCCTCCTCTAACCACTAGGCTACCTGCCTCCTCTAACCACTAGGCTACCTGCCTCCTCTAACCACTAGGCTACCTGCCTCCTCTAACCACTAGGCTACCTGCCTCCTCTAACCACTAGGCTACCTGCCTCCTCTAACCACTAGGCTACCTGCCTCCTCTAACCACTAGGCTACCTGCCTCCTCTAACCACTAGGCTACCTGCCTCCTCTAACCACTAGGCTACCTGCCTCCTCTAACCACTAGGCTACCTGCCTCCTCTAACCACTAGGCTACCTGCCTCCTCCTAACCACTAGGCTACCTGCCTCCTCTAACCACTAGCTACCTGCCTCCTCTAACCACTAGGCTACCTGCCTCCTCTAACCACTAGGCTACCTGCCTCCTCTAACCACTAGGCTACCTGCCTCCTCTAACCACTAGGCTACCTGCCTCCTCTAACCACTAGGCTACCTGCCTCCTCCTAACCACTAGGCTACCTGCCTCCTCTAACCACTAGGCTACCTGCCTCCTCTAACCACTAGGCTACCTGCCTCCTCTAACCACTAGGCTACCTGCCTCCTCTAACCACTAGGCTACCTGCCTCCTCTAACCACTAGGCTACCTGCCTCCTCTAACCACTAGACTACCTGCCTCCTCTAACCACTAGACTACCTGCCTCCTCTAACCACTAGGCTACCTGCCTCCTCTAACCACTAGACTACCTGCCTCCTCTATACCACTAGACTACCTGCCTCCTCTAACCACTAGGCTACCTGCCTCCTCTAACCACTAGGCTACCTGCCTCCTCTAACCACTAGGCTACCTGCCTCCTCTAACCACTAGGCTACCTGCCTCCTCTAACCACTAGGCTACCTGCCTCCTCTAACCACTAGACTACCTGCCTCCTCTAACCACTAGGCTACCTGCCTCCTCTAACCACTAGACTACCTGCCTCCTCTAACCACTAGACTACCTGCCTCCTCTAACCACTAGGCTACCTGCCTCCTCTAACCACTAGACTACCTGCCTCCTCTAACCACTAGGCTACCTGCCTCCTCTAACCACTAGACTACCT
Source organism: Oncorhynchus tshawytscha (assembly GCF_018296145.1). NCBI lineage: Eukaryota > Metazoa > Chordata > Actinopteri > Salmoniformes > Salmonidae > Oncorhynchus > Oncorhynchus tshawytscha. The sequence continues at coordinate 94,479,811 of NC_056441.1, read as the reverse complement.
GCCTCCTCTAACCACTAGACTACCTGCCTCCTCTAACCACTAGGCTACCTGCCTCCTCTAACCACTAGACTACCTGCCTCCTCTAACCACTAGGCTACCTGCCTCCTCTAACCACTAGACTACCTGCCTCCTCTAACCACTAGGCTACCTGCCTCCTCTAACCACTAGGCTACCTGCCTCCTCTAACCACTAGACTACCTGCCTCCTCTAACCACTAGGCTACCTGCCTCCTCTAACCACTAGACTACCTGCCTCCTCTAACCACTAGGCTACCTGCCTCCTCTAACCACTAGGCTACCTGCCTCCTCTAACCACTAGGCTACCTGCCTCCTCTAACCACTAGGCTACCTGCCTCCTCTAACCACTAGGCTACCTGCCTCCTCTAACCACTAGGCTACCTGCCTCCTCTAACCACTAGGCTACCTGCCTCCTCTAACCACTAGGCTACCTGCCTCCTCTAACCACTAGGCTACCTGCCTCCTCTAACCACTAGGCTACCTGCCTCCTCTAACCACTAGGCTACCTGCCTCCTCTAACCACTAGGCTACCTGCCTCCTCTAACCACTAGGCTACCTGCCTCCTCTAACCACTAGGCTACCTGCCTCCTCTAACCACTAGGCTACCTGCCTCCTCTAACCACTAGGCTACCTGCCTCCTCTAACCACTAGGCTACCTGCCTCCTCTAACCACTAGGCTACCTGCCTCCTCTAACCACTAGACTACCTGCCTCCTCTAACCACTAGGCTACCTGCCTCCTCTAACCACTAGACTACCTGCCTCCTCTAACCACTAGGCTACCTGCCTCCTCTAACCACTAGGCTACCTGCCTCCTCTAACCACTAGACTACCTGCCTCCTCTAACCACTAGGCTACCTGCCTCCTCTAACCACTAGGCTACCTGCCTCCTCTAACCACTAGGCTACCTGCCTCCTCTAACCACTAGACTACCTGCCTCCTCTAACCACTAGGCTACCTGCCTCCTCTAACCACTAGGCTACCTGCCTCCTCTAACCACTAGGCTACCTGCCTCCTCTAACCACTAGGCTACCTGCCTCCTCTAACCACTAGACTACCTGCCTCCTCTAACCACTAGACTACCTGCCTCCTCTAACCACTAGGCTACCTGCCTCCTCTAACCACTAGGCTACCTGCCTCCTCTAACCACTAGGCTACCTGCCTCCTCTAACCACTAGGCTACCTGCCTCCTCCTAACCACTAGGCTACCTGCCTCCTCTAACCACTAGGCTACCTGCCTCCTCTAACCACTAGGCTACCTGCCTCCTCTAACCACTAGGCTACCTGCCTCCTCTAACCACTAGGCTACCTGCCTCCTCTAACCACTAGGCTACCTGCCTCCTCTAACCACTAGTACCTGCCTCCTCTAACCACTAGGCTACCTGCCTCCTCTAACCACTAGGCTACCTGCCTCCTCTAACCACTAGGCTACCTGCCTCCTCTAACCACTAGGCTACCTGCCTCCTCTAACCACTAGGCTACCTGCCTCCTCTAACCACTAGGCTACCTGCCTCCTCTAACCACTAGGCTACCTGCCTCCTCTAACCACTAGGCTACCTGCCTCCTCTAACCACTAGGCTACCTGCCTCCTCTAACCACTAGGCTACCTGCCTCCTCTAACCACTAGGCTACCTGCCTCCTCTAACCACTAGGCTACCTGCCTCCTCTAACCACTAGGCTACCTGCCTCCTCTAACCACTAGGCTACCTGCCTCCTCTAACCACTAGGCTACCTGCCTCCTCTAACCACTAGGCTACCTGCCTCCTCTAACCACTAGGCTACCTGCCTCCTCTAACCACTAGGCTACCTGCCTCCTCTAACCACTAGGCTACCTGCCTCCTCTAACCACTAGGCTACCTGCCTCCTCTAACCACTAGGCTACCTGCCTCCTCTAACCACTAGGCTACCTGCCTCCTCTAACCACTAGGCTACCTGCCTCCTCTAACCACTAGGCTACCTGCCTCCTCTAACCACTAGACTACCTGCCTCCTCTAACCACTAGGCTACCTGCCTCCTCTAACCACTAGGCTACCTGCCTCCTCTAACCACTAGGCTACCTGCCTCCTCTAACCACTAGGCTACCTGCCTCCTCTAACCACTAGGCTACCTGCCTCCTCTAACCACTAGGCTACCTGCCTCCTCTAACCACTAGGCTACCTGCCTCCTCTAACCACTAGGCTACCTGCCTCCTCTAACCACTAGGCTACCTGCCTCCTCTAACCACTAGGCTACCTGCCTCCTCTAACCACTAGGCTACCTGCCTCCTCTAACCACTAGGCTACCTGCCTCCTCCTAACCACTAGGCTACCTGCCTCCTCTAACCACTAGGCTACCTGCCTCCTCTAACCACTAGGCTACCTGCCTCCTCTAACCACTAGGCTACCTGCCTCCTCTAACCACTAGGCTACCTGCCTCCTCTAACCACTAGGCTACCTGCCTCCTCTAACCACTAGGCTACCTGCCTCCTCTAACCACTAGGCTACCTGCCTCCTCTAACCACTAGGCTACCTGCCTCCTCTAACCACTAGGCTACCTGCCTCCTCTAACCACTAGGCTACCTGCCTCCTCTAACCACTAGGCTACCTGCCTCCTCTAACCACTAGGCTACCTGCCTCCTCTAACCACTAGGCTACCTGCCTCCTCTAACCACTAGGCTACCTGCCTCCTCTAACCACTAGACTACCTGCCTCCTCTAACCACTAGGCTACCTGCCTCCTCTAACCACTAGGCTACCTGCCTCCTCTAACCACTAGGCTACCTGCCTCCTCTAACCACTAGGCTACCTGCCTCCTCTAACCACTAGGCTACCTGCCTCCTCTAACCACTAGGCTACCTGCCTCCTCTAACCACTAGACTACCTGCCTCCTCTAACCACTAGGCTACCTGCCTCCTCTAACCACTAGGCTACCTGCCTCCTCTAACCACTAGGCTACCTGCCTCCTCTAACCACTAGGCTACCTGCCTCCTCTAACCACTAGGCTACCTGCCTCCTCTAACCACTAGACTACCTGCCTCCTCTAACCACTAGGCTACCTGCCTCCTCTAACCACTAGACTACCTGCCTCCTCTAACCACTAGGCTACCTGCCTCCTCTAACCACTAGGCTACCTGCCTCCTCTAACCACTAGACTACCTGCCTCCTCTAACCACTAGGCTACCTGCCTCCTCTAACCACTAGGCTACCTGCCTCCTCTAACCACTAGGCTACCTGCCTCCTCTAACCACTAGGCTACCTGCCTCCTCTAACCACTAGGCTACCTGCCTCCTCTAACCACTAGGCTACCTGCCTCCTCTAACCACTAGGCTACCTGCCTCCTCTAACCACTAGGCTACCTGCCTCCTCTAACCACTAGGCTACCTGCCTCCTCTAACCACTAGGCTACCTGCCTCCTCTAACCACTAGGCTACCTGCCTCCTCTAACCACTAGGCTACCTGCCTCCCCTACTAGGCTACCTGCCTCCTCTAACCACTAGGCTACCTGCCTCCTCTAACCACTAGGCTACCTGCCTCCTCTAACCACTAGGCTACCTGCCTCCTCTAACCACTAGGCTACCTGCCTCCTCTAACCACTAGGCTACCTGCCTCCTCTAACCACTAGGCTACCTGCCTCCTCTAACCACTAGGCTACCTGCCTCCTCTAACCACTAGGCTACCTGCCTCCTCTAACCACTAGGCTACCTGCCTCCTCTAACCACTAGGCTACCTGCCTCCTCTAACCACTAGGCTACCTGCCTCCTCTAACCACTAGGCTACCTGCCTCCTCTAACCACTAGGCTACCTGCCTCCTCTAACCACTAGGCTACCTGCCTCCTCTAACCACTAGGCTACCTGCCTCCTCTAACCACTAGGCTACCTGCCTCCTCTAACCACTAGGCTACCTGCCTCCTCTAACCACTAGGCTACCTGCCTCCTCTAACCACTAGGCTACCTGCCTCCTCTAACCACTAGGCTACCTGCCTCCTCTAACCACTAGGCTACCTGCCTCCTCTAACCACTAGGCTACCTGCCTCCTCTAACCACTAGGCTACCTGCCTCCTCTAACCACTAGGCTACCTGCCTCCTCTAACCACTAGGCTACCTGCCTCCTCTAACCACTAGGCTACCTGCCTCCTCTAACCACTAGGCTACCTGCCTCCTCTAACCACTAGGCTACCTGCCTCCTCTAACCACTAGGCTACCTGCCTCCTCTAACCACTAGGCTACCTGCCTCCTCTAACCACTAGGCTACCTGCCTCCTCTAACCACTAGGCTACCTGCCTCCTCTAACCACTAGGCTACCTGCCTCCTCTAACCACTAGGCTACCTGCCTCCTCTAACCACTAGGCTACCTGCCTCCTCTAACCACTAGGCTACCTGCCTCCTCTAACCACTAGGCTACCTGCCTCCTCTAACCACTAGGCTACCTGCCTCCTCTAACCACTAGGCTACCTGCCTCCTCTAACCACTAGGCTACCTGCCTCCTCTAACCACTAGGCTACCTGCCTCCTCTAACCACTAGGCTACCTGCCTCCTCTAACCACTAGGCTACCTGCCTCCTCTAACCACTAGGCTACCTGCCTCCTCTAACCACTAGGCTACCTGCCTCCCTCTAACCACTAGACTACCTGCCTCCTCTAACCACTAGGCTACCTGCCTCCTCTAACCACTAGGCTACCTGCCTCCTCTAACCACTAGGCTACCTGCCTCCTCTAACCACTAGGCTACCTGCCTCCTCTAACCACTAGGCTACCTGCCTCCTCTAACCACTAGGCTACCTGCCTCCTCTAACCACTAGGCTACCTGCCTCCTCTAACCACTAGGTTACCTGCCTCCTCTAACCACTAGACTACCTGCCTCCTCTAACCACTAGACTACCTGCCTCCTCTAACCACTAGGCTACCTGCCTCCTCTAACCACTAGGCTACCTGCCTCCTCTAACCACTAGGCTACCTGCCTCCTCTAACCACTAGGCTACCTGCCTCCTCTAACCACTAGGCTACCTGCCTCCTCTAACCACTAGGCTACCTGCCTCCTCTAACCACTAGGCTACCTGCCTCCTCTAACCACTAGGCTACCTGCCTCCTCTAACCACTAGGCTACCTGCCTCCTCTAACCACTAGGCTACCTGCCTCCTCTAACCACTAGGCTACCTGCCTCCTCTAACCACTAGGCTACCTGCCTCCTCTAACCACTAGGCTACCTGCCTCCTCTAACCACTAGGCTACCTGCCTCCTCTAACCACTAGGCTACCTGCCTCCTCTAACCACTAGGCTACCTGCCTCCTCTAACCACTAGGCTACCTGCCTCCTCTAACCACTAGGCTACCTGCCTCCTCTAACCACTAGGCTACCTGCCTCCTCTAACCACTAGGCTACCTGCCTCCTCTAACCACTAGGCTACCTGCCTCCTCTAACCACTAGGCTACCTGCCTCCTCTAACCACTAGGCTACCTGCCTCCTCTAACCACTAGGCTACCTGCCTCCTCTAACCACTAGGCTACCTGCCTCCTCTAACCACTAGGCTACCTGCCTCCTCTAACCACTAGGCTACCTGCCTCCTCTAACCACTAGGCTACCTGCCTCCTCTAACCACTAGGCTACCTGCCTCCTCTAACCACTAGGCTACCTGCCTCCTCTAACCACTAGGCTACCTGCCTCCTCTAACCACTAGGCTACCTGCCTCCTCTAACCACTAGGCTACCTGCCTCCTCTAACCACTAGGCTACCTGCCTCCTCTAACCACTAGGCTACCTGCCTCCTCTAACCACTAGGCTACCTGCCTCCTCTAACCACTAGGCTACCTGCCTCCTCTAACCACTAGGCTACCTGCCTCCTCTAACCACTAGGCTACCTGCCTCCTCTAACCACTAGGCTACCTGCCTCCTCTAACCACTAGGCTACCTGCCTCCTCTAACCACTAGGCTACCTGCCTCCTCTAACCACTAGGCTACCTGCCTCCTCTAACCACTAGGCTACCTGCCTCCTCTAACCACTAGGCTACCTGCCTCCTCTAACCACTAGGCTACCTGCCTCCTCTAACCACTAGGCTACCTGCCTCCTCTAACCACTAGGCTACCTGCCTCCTCTAACCACTAGACTACCTGCCTCCTCTAACCACTAGGCTACCTGCCTCCTCTAACCACTAGGCTACCTGCCTCCTCTAACCACTAGGCTACCTGCCTCCTCTAACCACTAGGCTACCTGCCTCCTCTAACCACTAGGCTACCTGCCTCCTCTAACCACTAGGCTACCTGCCTCCTCTAACCACTAGGCTACCTGCCTCCTCTAACCACTAGGCTACCTGCCTCCTCTAACCACTAGGCTACCTGCCTCCTCTAACCACTAGGCTACCTGCCTCCTCTAACCACTAGGCTACCTGCCTCCTCTAACCACTAGGCTACCTGCCTCCTCTAACCACTAGGCTACCTGCCTCCTCTAACCACTAGGCTACCTGCCTCCTCTAACCACTAGGCTACCTGCCTCCTCTAACCACTAGACTACCTGCCTCCTCTAACCACTAGGCTACCTGCCTCCTCTAACCACTAGGCTACCTGCCTCCTCTAACCACTAGGCTACCTGCCTCCTCTAACCACTAGACTACCTGCCTCCTCTAACCACTAGGCTACCTGCCTCCTCTAACCACTAGGCTACCTGCCTCCTCTAACCACTAGGCTACCTGCCTCCTCTAACCACTAGGCTACCTGCCTCCTCTAACCACTAGGCTACCTGCCTCCTCTAACCACTAGGCTACCTGCCTCCTCTAACCACTAGGCTACCTGCCTCCTCTAACCACTAGGCTACCTGCCTCCTCTAACCACTAGACTACCTGCCTCCTCCTAACCACTAGGCTACCTGCCTCCTCTAACCACTAGGCTACCTGCCTCCTCTAACCACTAGGCTACCTGCCTCCTCTACCCACTAGGCTACCTGCCTCCTCTACCCACTAGGCTACCTGCCTCCTCTAACCACTAGGCTACCTGCCTCCTCTAACCACTAGGCTACCTGCCTCCTCTAACCACTAGGATACCTACCTCCTCTAACCACTAGGCTACCTGCCTCCTTCCTCTAACCACTAGGCTACCTGCCTCCTCTAACCACTAGGCTACCTGCCTCCCTCCTCTAACCACTAGACTACCTGCCTCCTCTAACCACTAGGCTACCTGCCTCCTCTAACCACTAGGCTACCTGCCTCCTCTAACCACTAGGCTACCTGCCTCCTCTAACCACTAGGCTACCTGCCTCCTCTAACCACTAGGCTACCTGCCTCCTCTAACCACTAGGCTACCTGCCTCCTCTAACCACTAGGCTACCTGCCTCCTCTAACCACTAGACTACCTGCCTCCTCTAACCACTAGGCTACCTGCCTCCTCTAACCACTAGGCTACCTGCCTCCTCTAACCACTAGACTACCTGCCTCCTCTAACCACTAGGCTACCTGCCTCCTCTAACCACTAGGCTACCTGCCTCCTCTAACCACTAGGCTACCTGCCTCCTCTAACCACTAGACTACCTGCCTCCTCTAACCACTAGGCTACCTGCCTCCTCTAACCACTAGGCTACCTGCCTCCTCTAACCACTAGGCTACCTGCCTCCTCTAACCACTAGGCTACCTGCCTCCTCTAACCACTAGGCTACCTGCCTCCTCTAACCACTAGGCTACCTGCCTCCTCTAACCACTAGGCTACCTGCCTCCTCTAACCACTAGGCTACCTGCCTCCTCTAACCACTAGGCTACCTGCCTCCTCCTAACCACTAGGCTACCTGCCTCCTCTAACCACTAGGCTACCTGCCTCCTCTAACCACTAGGCTACCTGCCTCCTCTAACCACTAGGCTACCTGCCTCCTCTAACCACTAGGCTACCTGCCTCCTCTAACCACTAGGCTACCTGCCTCCTCTAACCACTAGGCTACCTGCCTCCTCTAACCACTAGGCTACCTGCCTCCTCTAACCACTAGGCTACCTGCCTCCTCTAACCACTAGGCTACCTGCCTCCTCTAACCACTAGGCTACCTGCCTCCTCTAACCACTAGGCTACCTGCCTCCTCTAACCACTAGGCTACCTGCCTCCTCTAACCACTAGGCTACCTGCCTCCTCTAACCACTAGGCTACCTGCCTCCTCTAACCACTAGGCTACCTGCCTCCTCTAACCACTAGGCTACCTGCCTCCTCTAACCACTAGGCTACCTGCCTCCTCTAACCACTAGGCTACCTGCCTCCTCTAACCACTAGGCTACCTGCCTCCTCTAACCACTAGGCTACCTGCCTCCTCTAACCACTAGGCTACCTGCCTCCTCTAACCACTAGGCTACCTGCCTCCTCTAACCACTAGGCTACCTGCCTCCTCTAACCACTAGGCTACCTGCCTCCTCTAACCACTAGGCTACCTGCCTCCTCTAACCACTAGGCTACCTGCCTCCTCTAACCACTAGGCTACCTGCCTCCTCTAACCACTAGGCTACCTGCCTCCTCCTAACCACTAGGCTACCTGCCTCCTCTAACCACTAGGCTACCTGCCTCCTCTAACCACTAGGCTACCTGCCTCCTCTAACCACTAGGCTACCTGCCTCCTCTAACCACTAGGCTACCTGCCTCCTCTAACCACTAGGCTACCTGCCTCCTCTAACCACTAGGCTACCTGCCTCCTCTAACCACTAGGCTACCTGCCTCCTCTAACCACTAGGCTACCTGCCTCCTCCTAACCACTAGGCTACCTGCCTCCTCTAACCACTAGGCTACCTGCCTCCTCAGCACTAGGCTACCTGCCTCCTCTAACCACTAGGCTACCACCTCCTCTAACCATAAGGCTACCTGCCTCCTCTCTAACCAGTAGGCTACCTGCCTCCTCTAACCACTAGAGCTACCTGCCTCCTCTGTAATGAGGCTACCTGCCTCCTCTACCCACTAGGCTCACCTGCCTCCTCTAACCACTAGGCTACCTGCCTCCTCTAACCAGTAGGCTACCTGCCTCCTCTAACCACTAGGCTACCACTGCCTCCTCTAACCACTAGGCTACCTGCCTCCTCTAACCAGTAGACTACCTGCCTCCCTCAACCACTAGGCTACCTGCCTCCTCTAACCAGTAGACTACCTGCCTCCCAACCAGTAGGCACCTGCCTCCTCCTAACCACTAGGCTACCTGCCTCCTGCCTAACCAGTAGACTACCTGCCTCCCTCTAACCACGTCTAGGCTACCTGCCTCCTCTAACCACAGGCCACCTGCCACCCAGGCTACCTGCCTCCTCCAACCACCAGGCTACCTGCCTCCTCCCAACCAGCAGACTACCTGCCTCCTCTAACCACTAGGCTACCTGCCTCCTCTAACCACTAGGCTACCTGCCTCCTCTAACCACTAGGCTACCTGCCTCCTCTAACCAGTAGACTACCTGCCGCCCGATGAGTTGTTTGTAATGTGTGTGTTTCAAAGAAGAAACTAAGTTGCTGGCAAGGTGTTTAAAATATCCTTGACTGTTTAGGTTTGTTTGAAAAACAGGTGAGGGAGATGAGGGAGAGATAATAGTCCATGTTTCAATGACTAGATAGCCTGCACATCAGTTAATCCTCCTGCACATCAGTTAATCCTCCTGCACATCAGTTAATCTGCCTGCACATCAGTTAATCTGCCTGCACATCAGTTAATCTGCCTGCACATCAGTTAATCCTCCTGCACATCAGTTAATCCTCCTGCACATCAGTTAATCCTCCTGCACATCAGTTAATCTGCCTGCACATCAGTTAATCCTCCTGCACATCAGTTAATCTGCCTGCACATCAGTTAATCTGCCTGCACATCAGTTAATCCTCCTGCACATCAGTTAATCCTCCTGCACATCAGTTAATCTGCCTGCACATCAGTTAATCTGCCTGCACATCAGTTAATCCTCCTGCACATCAGTTAATCCTCCTGCACATCAGTTAATCCTCCTGCACATCAGTTAATCTGCCTGCACATCAGTTAATCTGCCTGCACATCAGTTAATCCTCCTGCACATCAGTTAATCTGCCTGCACATCAGTTAATCTGCCTGCACATCAGTTAATCTGCCTGCACATCAGTTAATCCTCCTGCACATCAGTTAATCTCCCTGCACATCAGTTAATCTGCCTGCAGCTCTACGCCACAGACAGCCTGAAGTGGATACATGTCCCACACAGTATCCTGTTCCTTTATACAGCACAACATGTTTACCAGGGCCCTAGGGAGACATTTAGGACACCCTTTATACAGCACAACATGTTTACCAGGGCCCTAGGGAGACATTTAGGCACCCTTTATACAGCACAACATGTTTACCAGGGCCCTAGGGAGACATTTAGGACATGCTTTATACAGCACAACATGTTTACCAGGGCCCTAGGGAGACATTCGGAAATTGGGTGCCATTTGGGACGCATTGTTGATCTTTTCCAGTGAAGCTTGTTCTCTGTAGACTTGAGAACCTTTCGACTAGAGAACATTTCGACTAGAGAACCTTTCAACTAGAGAACCTGTAGACTAGTGAACCTGTAGACTAGAGAACCTTTCAACTAGAGAACCTGTAGACTAGTGAACCTGTAGACTAGAGAACCTTTCGACTAGAGAACGTTCAACTAGAAGCCTGTAGACTAGAGAACCTGTAGACTAGAGAACCTGTAGACTAGTGAACCTGTAGACTAGTGAACCTGTAGACTAGAGAACCTTTCAACTAGAGAACCTGTAGACTAGTGAACCTGTAGACTAGAGAACCTATAGACTAGTGAACCTGTAGACTAGAGAACCTTTCAACTAGAGAACCTGTAGACTAGTGAACCTGTAGACTAGAGAACCTTTCAACTAGAGAACCTGTAGACTAGTGAACCTGTAGACTAGAGAACCTGTAGACTAGTGAACCTGTAGACTAGAGAACCTTTCAACTCAGAGAGCCTGTAGACTAGAGAACCTGTAGACTAGAGAGCCTGTAGACTAGAGAACCTTTCAACTAGAGAACCTGTAGACTAGTGAACCTGTAGACTAGAGAACCTGTAGACTAGTGAACCTGTAGACTAGAGAACCTTTCGACTAGAGAACCGTTCAACTAGAGAGCCTGTAGACTAGAGAACCTGTAGACTAGAGAGCCTGTAGACTAGAGAACCTGTAGACTAGAGAACCTGTAGACTAGTGAACCTGTAGACTAGTGAACCTGTAGACTAGAGAACCTTTCAACTAGAGAACCTGTAGACTAGTGAACCTGTAGACTAGAGAACCTATAGACTAGTGAACCTGTAGACTAGAGAACCTTTCAACTAGAGAACCTGTAGACTAGAGAACCTTTCAACTAGAGAACCTGTAGACTAGAGAACCTTTCAACTAGAGAACCTGTAGACTAGTGAACCTGTAGACTAGAGCACCTGTAGACTAGTGAACCTGTGGACTAGAGAACCTTTCAACTAGAGAACCTATAGACTAGTGAACCTGTGGACTAGAGAACCTGTAGACTAGAGAACCTGTAGACTATAGAACCTGTAGACTAGAGAACCTGTAGACTAGTGAACCTGTAGACTAGAGAACCTGTAGACTAGAGAACCTGTAGACTAGTGAACCCGTAGACTAGTGAACCTGTGGACTAGAGAGCCTGTAGACTAGATCACTGCAAGTCTGTTGTGATCTGTAGTGCAGAAAGGATGAGGATTGGCTCTATCTGTCAGTCAGTCTGTCTGTTGTGAGTGGTGAAGACTGTGGTGCCATGTGGGAGGATGGAGAGGTGGAGAGGGAGGGAGATGGGATGGATAGAGAGGAGAGTGACAATGAAAGAGAGGGGATGGAGAGAGCGATGATGGAGAGAGACAGAGACACAGAGAGAGGATTACACAGATCCACAAAGAATTCGAAAACAAATCCAATTTTGATAAACTCCCATATCTACTGGGTGAAATACCACAGTGTGCCATCACAGCAGCACGATTTGTGACCTGTTGCCACAAGAAAATGGCAACCAGTGAAGAACAAACACCATTGTAAATATAACCCATATTTATGCTTATTTATTTTCCTTAACCATTTGTACATTGTTACAACACTGTATATATATATATATATATATATATATATATATATATATATAATATGACATTTGTAATGTCTTTATTGTTTTGAAACTTCTGTATGTGTAATGTTTACTGTTCATTTTTATTGTATATTATCTACCTCACTTGCTTTGGCAATGTTAACACATGTTTCCCATGCTAATAAAGCCCCATGAATTGAATTGAATTGAGAGGATGAGAGAGAGAGAGAGAGAGAGAGAGAGAGACAGAGAGAGAGAGACAGAGAGAGACAGAGAGAGAGAGAGGCGGGTGAGGATATGGAGAGGAGGATGAGGAGGGAGGGTTGAGGAGAGGAGGAGGATGAGGAGAGGATGAGGAGGGAGGGCTGAGGAGAGGATGAGGAGAGGATGAGGGGAGGCTGATGAGAGGATGATGAAGAGGAGAGGCTGAGGAGAGGAGGATGAGGAGAGGATGAGGAGGCTGATGAGAGGAGGATGAGGGAGGACTGAGGAGAGGATGTGGAGAGTATGAGCGGAGGCTGATGAGAGGAGGATGAAGAGGAGAGGCTGAGGAGAGGAGGATGAGGAGAGGATGAGGAGGGAGGGCTGAGGAGAGGATGAGGAGGGAGGGCTGAGGAGAGGATGTGGAGAGGATGAGGAAGGGAGGCTAAGGAGAGGATGAGGAGGGAGGGCTGATGAGAGAAGGTGAGGAGAGGATGAGGGGAGGCTGATGAGAGGAGGATAAAGAGGAGAGGCTGAGGAGAGTAGGATGAGGAGAGGATGAGGGGAGTATTGAGGAGGTGAGGCTGAGGAAAGGGAAGGCTGAGAAGGGGAGGTGAGGCTGAGGAGAGGAAGGATGAGGAGGGGAGGCTGAGGAAAGGGAAGGCTGAGGAGGGGAGGCTGAGGAAAGGGAAGGCTGAGGAGGGGAGGCTGAGGAAAGGGAAGGCTGAGGAGGGGAGGAGCAAGAAGGAGGCTGGGGAGGGGAGGCTGAATAGGGGAGGCTGAGAAGGGAGGTGAGGCTGAGGAGAGGGAAGGATGAGGAGGATAGGAGAGGCTCTGTCTTGACATGCACAGCTCTCATTGTCCCCAGCCCTCTTCGCTCAGAGCAGAGCAGACATGAAAGACTGACAGACAGATAGACCGAAAGCCAGACAGACAGACAGATAGACCGAAAGCCAGACAGACAGACAGACAGATAGACCGAAAGCCAACAGACAGACCGAAAGCCAGACAGACAGACAGATAGACCGAAAGCCAGACAGACAGACAGACAGACAGATAGACCGAAAGCCAACAGACAGACCGAAAGCCAGACAGACAGACAGATAGACCGAAAGCCAACAGACAGACCGAAAGACAGACAGACAGACAGACAGACAGACAGACAGACAGACAGACAGACAAACCCTCAAATTCACAAGCATGCCCTAATGTAACACTTTTACATTCAGAATATAAAGGGGGGGTTGGTAAATTCATCCAATGTCAACTTGTCCGTTGAAACAGCTTTAACTGGCAACAAGCAGTTGCATGTTGTTCTTGTTGTTTAATAGACAGCTTTAAACCTACTAACAAACAGTTGAATGGTGTTCTTGTTGTTTCCTAGGCACAGCTTTAAACCTACTAACAAACAGTTGAATGTTGTTCTTGTTGTTTCCTAGGCACAGCTTTAATGAAGAAACAGACCTTCTAACAACGCTGCTGAAGGGGGGGACCCGCCTGAACAAGTATGGGGTCGCCATGGAAACCACTTCTCCTGCTGTCCGTCATCAGTGGCCTTTCAGGTACTGTAGTAGGAGATACCCACAATGCAATGCTCTGAGATAAGCTGAAGGTTTTCTTGCTCTTTTACGGCGATGTGCCGCTGTCACAGTAGATGCTGTTTGTCTGAGTGCGATGGTGCACACTGATTCCAACAGCCAGTCATATCAATAATAACAACATTTTCACGTTTTCTACATGTTTAAAAATATATCCAGTTGAAGTCGGAAGTTTACATACACCTTAGCCAAATACTTTTAAACTCAGTTTTTTACAATTCCGGACAATTAATCCTAGTAAAAATTAGTTAGGATCACCACTTTATTTTAAGAATGTGAAATGTCAGAATAATAGTAGAGAGAATGATTTCTTTCAGCTTTTATTTCTTTCATCACATTCCCAGTGGGTCAGAAGTTTACATACACTCAATTAGTATTTGGTAGCATTGCCTTTAAATAGTTTAACTTGGTTCAAATGTTTGGGTAGCCTTCCACAAGCTTCCCACAATAAATTGGGTGAATTTTGGCCCATTCCTCCTGACAGAGCTGGTGTAACTGAGTCAGGTTTAAAGGCCTCCTTCCTCGCACAGGCTTTTTCAGTTCTGCCCACAATTGTTCTATCAGATTGAGGTCAGGGCTTTGTGATGGCCACTCCAATACCTTGACTTTGTTGTCCTTAAAAACTTATTATGGCCGGGGGCAGTATTGAGTAGCTTGGATGAATAAGGTGCCCAGAGGTGCCCAGAGTAAACTGCCTGCTACTCAGTCCCAGAAGCTAAGATATGCATATTATTAGTATATTTGGATGGGGAACACTCTGAAGTTTCCAAAACTGTTTGAATGATGTCTGTGAGTATAACAGAACTCATATGGCAGGTATAAACCTGAGAAGAAATCAAAACAGGAAGTGGGAAATCTGAGGTTTGTCGTTTTTCAACTAAACCCCTATTGAAGATACAGTGGGTTATTGGCCTTCTTGCACTTCCTAAGGCTTCCACTAGATGTCAACAGTCTTTAGAACCTTGTTTGATGCTTCTACTGTGCAGGGGAGCCGAATGAGAGGGAATGAGTCAGAGGTCTGCCAGGAGCCATGAGCTGACCATGCTCTTCATGTGAGAGGTAGCTTACATTGCATTTCTACAGACAAAGGAATTCTCTGGTTGGAACATTATTGAAGATTTATGTTAAAAACACCCTAAAGATTGATTCTATCCATCGTTTGCATGTTTCTACGGACTGTAACGGAACTTTTTACTTTTCGTCTGCTTGTGCGTCATGAATTTGGATTACAGGGCTGAATGCGCTAACAAAAGGAGGTATTTGGACATAAATGATGAACTTTATCAAACAAATCAAGCATTTATTGTGGAACTGGGATTCCTGCGATTCTGATGAAGATCATCAAAGGTAAGTGAATATTTATAATGCTATTTCTGACTAATGTTGACTCCACAACATGGGGGATATCTGTTTGGCTGTTTTGGTCTCTGAGCGCTGTAGATTATTGCATTCCGTAAAGTTTAAAAAAATCTGACAAAGCGGTTGCATTAAGGAGAAGTTTATTTAAAGTTCCATGTGTAATAGTTGTGTCTTTTATCAATGTTTATTATGAGTATTTCTGTGAATTGATGTGGCTCTCTGCAAAATCACTGCATGTTTTAGAACTACTGAACATAACAAGCCAATGTAAAATTAGATTTTTGGATATGCACTTTATCGAACAAGACATACATGTATTGTGTAACATGAAGTCCTATGAGTGTCATCTGATGAAGATCATCAAAGGTTACTAATTAATTTTATCTCTATTTCTGCTTTTTGTGACTCCTCTCTTTGGCTGGAAAAATGGCTGTGTTTTTCTGTGACTGTGGCTTTCGCTGTAAAGCCTTTTTGAAATCGGACACTGTGGTGGGAATAACAACAAGATTACCTTTAAAATGGTATAAGATGCTTATATGTATGAGGAATTTTAATTATGAGATTTCTGTTTGAATTTGGTGACCTGCACTTTCACTGGCTGTTGTCATATCGATCCCGTTAATAAGAAGCAATTTTGCCACAACTTTGGAAGTATGCTTGGGGTCATTGTCCATTTGGAAGACCCATTTTCGACCAAGCTTTAACTTCCTGACTGATGTCTTGAGATGTTGCTTCAATATATCCACATAATTTTCCTACCTCATGTTGCCATCTATTTTGTGAAATGCACCAGTCCCTCCTGCAGCAAAGCACCCCTACAACATGATGCTGCCACCCCCGTGCTTCACGGTTGGGATGGTGTTCTTCGGCTTGCAAGCCTCCCCCTTTTTCCTCCAAAGATAACGATGGTCATTACGGCCAAACAGTTCTATTTCTGTTTCACCAGACCAGGGGACATTTCTACAAAAAGTACGATATTTGCGCCCATGTGCAGTTTGAAACCGTAGTCTGGCTTTTCTATGGAGGTTTTTGGAGCAGTGGCTTCTTCCTTGCTGAGCGGCGTTTCAGGTTATGCCGATATAGGACTTGTTTTACTGTGGATATAGATACTTTTGTACCTGTTTCCACCAGCATCTTCACAATGTCCTTTGCTGTTGTTCTGGGATTGATTTGCACTTTTCGCATCAAAGTATGTTCATTTCTAGGAGACAGAACGCGTCTCCTTCTTGAGCAGTATGACAGCTGCGTGGTCCCATGGTGTTTATACTTGCGTACTATTGTTTGTACAGATGAACGTGGTGCCTTCAGGCATTTGTAAATTGCTCCCAAGGATGAACCAGACTTGTGGAGGTCTACAAAAAAATTCTGAAGTCTTGGCTGATTTCTTTAGATTTTCCCATGATGTCAAGCAAGAGGCACTGAGTTTGAAGGTAGGCCTTGAAATACATCCACAGGTACACATCCAATTGACTCAAATGATGTCAATTAGCCTATCAGAAGCTTCTAAAGCCATGAAATCCTTTTCTGGAATTTTCCAAGCTGCTAAAGGCACAGGCAACTTAGTGTATGTAAACTTCTGACCCACTGGAATTGTGATGCAGTAAAATAATCTGTCTGTAAACAATTGTTTGAACAATGACTTGTGTCATGCATAAAGTAGATGTCCTAACCGACTTGCCAAAACTATAGTTTTTAACAAGAAATACATTTGTGGAGTGGTTGAAAAACAAGTTTTCAATGACTCCAACCTAAGTGTATGTAAACTTCCAACTTCAACTGTATTATTGTCTGCCATTTTGTTTGTGGGAGTTGAGTTTGTCAGAAGTAATCAGCTTAGAGTGTAGAGTTGGTTGTCTGTGTTTGTGCCTGCCAGGTCTATAGGTGCATAACAGGTGCCTCTGTGTCTGTGCCTGCCAGGTCTATAGGTGCCTCTGTGTCTGTACCTGCCAGGTCTGTAGGTGCATAACAGGTGCCTCTGTGTCTGTTCCTGCCATGTGTACAGGTGCATAACAGGTGCCTCTGTGTCTGTGCCTGCCAGGTCTACAGGTGCATAACAGGTGCCCCTGTGTCTATGCCTGCCGTGTCTATAGGTGCATAACAGGTGCCTCTGTATCTGTGCCTGCCAGGTCTATAGGTGCCTCTGTGTCTGTGCCTGCCAGGTCTATAGGTGCATAACAGGTGCCTCTGTGTCTGTGCCTGCCATGTCTATAGGTACATAACAGGTGCCTCTGTGTCTGTGCCTGACATGTCTGTAGGTGCATAACAGGTGCCTCTGTATCTGTGCCTGCCAGGTCTATAGGTGCCTCTGTGTCTGTGCCTTTCAGGTCTACAGGTGCATTACAGGTGCCTCTGTGTCTGTACCTTTCAGGTCTACAGGTCCATAACAGGTGCCTCTGTGTCTGTGTCTGCTAGGTCTCTAGGTGCATAACAGGTGCCTCTGTGTCTGTGCCTGCCAGGTCTATAGGTGCCTCTGTGTCTGTGCCTTTCAGGTCTACATGTGCATTACAGGTGCCTCTGTGTCTGTGCCTTTCAGGTCTACAGGTGCATAACAGGTGCCTCTGTGTCTGTGCCTTTCAGGTCTACGGGTGCCTAACAGGTGCCTCTGTGTCTGTGCCTGCCAGGTCTCTAGCTGCATAACAGGTGTATCTGTGTCTGTGCCTGCCAGGTCTATAGGTGCAGTACAGGTGCCTCTGTGTCTGTGCCTGCCAGGTCTATAGGTGCCTCTGTGTCTGTGCCTTTCAGGTCTGCATGTGCATAACAGGTGCCTCTGTGTCTGTGCCTGCCAGGTCTATAGGTGCCTCTGTGTCTGTGCTTTTCAGGTCTACAGGTGCATAACAGGTGCCTCTGTGTCTGTGCCTGCCAGGTCTATAGGTGCCTCTGTGTCCGTGATTTTCAGGTCTACAGGTGCATAACAGGTGCCTCTGTGTATGTGCCTGCCATGTCTACAGGTGCCTCTGTGTCTGTGCCTTTCAGGTCTACAGGTGCATAACAGGTGCCTCTGTGTCTGTGCCTGCCAGGTCTAGGGTGTATAACAGGTGCCTCTGTGTCTGTGCCTGCCAGGTGTATAGGTGCATAACAGGTGCCTCTGTGTCTGTGCCTGCCATGTCTACAGGTGCCTCTGTGTCTGTACCTGCCAGGTCTATAGGTGCCTCTGTGTGTGTGCCTTTCAGGTCTACAGGTGCATAACAGGTGCCTCTGTGTCTGTGCCTGCCAGGTCTAGGGTGTATAACAGGTGCCTCTGTGTCTGTGCCTGCCAGGTGTATAGGTGCATAACAGGTGCCTCTGTGTCTGTGCCTGCCATGTCTACAGGTGCCTCTGTGTCTGTACCTGCCAGGTCTATAGGTGCCTCTGTGTGTGTGCCTTTCAGGTCTACAGGTGCATAACAGGTGCCTCTGTGTCTGTGCCTGCCAGGTCTAGGGTGTATAACAGGTGCCTCTGTGTCTGTGCCTGCCAGGTCTATAGGTGCCTCTGTGTCTGTGCCTGCTTCAGGCCTGCTAACTGAAGTAGCTAGAGACACTCTGCAGAGCTGCCTTCAGGCCTGCTAACTGAAGTAGCTAGAGACACTCTACAGAGCTGCCTTCAGTCCTACTAACTGAAGTAGCTAGAGACACTCTACAGAGCTGCCTTCAGTCCTACTAACTGAAGTAGCTAGAGACACTCTACAGAGCTGCCTTCAGGCCTGCTAACTGAAGTAGCTAGAGACACTCTACAGAGCTGCCTTCAGGCCTACTAAATGAAGTAGATAGAGACACTGCAGAGCTGCCTTCAGACCTGCTAACTGAAGTAGCTAGAGACACTCTGCAGAGCTGCCTTCAGGCTAACTGAAGTAGCTAGAGACACTCTGTAGAGCTGCCTTCAGGCCTGCTAACTGAAGTAGCTAGAGACACTCCGCAGAGCTGCCTTCAGGCCTGCTAACTGAAGTAGCTAGAGACACTCTGCAGAGCTGCCTTCAGGCTAACTGAAGTAGCTAGAGACCCTCTGCAGAGCTGCCTTCAGGCTAACTGAAGTAACTAGAGACACTCTGCAGAGCTGCCTTCAGGCCTGCTAACGGAAGTAGCTAGAGACACTCTGCAGAGCTGCCTTCAGGCTAACTGAAGTAGCTAGAGACACTCTGCAGAGCTACCTTTAGGCTAACTGAAGTAGCTAGAGACACTCTGCAGAGCTGCCTTCAGGCCTGCTAACTGAAGTAGCTAGAGACCCTCTGCAGAGCTACCTTCAGGCCTGCTAACTGATGTAGCTAGAGACACTCTGCAGAGCTGCCTTCAGGCTAACTGAAGTAACTAGAGACACTCTGCAGAGCTGCATCCAGGCCTGCTAACTGAAGTAGCTAGAGACACTCTGCAGAGCTGCCTTCAGGCTAACTGAAGTAGCTAGAGACACTCTGCAGAGCTGCCTTCAGGCCTGCTAACTGAAGTAGCTAGAGACACTCTGCAGAGCTGCCTCCAGGCCTACTAACTGAAGTAGCTAGAGACACTCTGCAGAGCTGCCCTCAGGCCTGCTAACTGAAGTAGCTAGAGACACTCTGCAGAGCTGCCCTCAGGCCTGCTAACTGAAGTAGCTAGAGACACTCTGCAGAGCTGCCTTCAGGCCTACTAACTGAAGTAGCTAGCCAGAAGTTTCTTTCTCTGACTGTTCAGGAGGAAAAATACATCTCTGTCTGGGAGGTAAATAATCTTACAATAGCCTAATTTCTTTGTCATTTCTGTTGTATAACAATGTGTTGCTGCTGCTGCTAATGCTGAAGTGGTGCTAGCTGCTCTGCTGCTGAGTCCGACCCTGCTACACAATAGCCATGCAGATACCAGGCAGTATAAATACCTTAGTCCTTTGATACCTGCTACTGTAGAGAACCATGCTGGTGGTACCTGATACCTGCTACTACTGGTGATACCCCTGCTACTGTAGAGAACCATGCTGGTGATACCTGCTACTGTAGAGAACCAGGCTAGTGATACCTGCTACTCTAGAGAACCATGCTGGTGATACCTGCTACTGTAGAGAACCAATCTGGTGGTTCCTGCTACTGTAGAGAACCATGCTGGTGATACCTGCTACTGTAGAGAACCAGGCTAGTGATACCTGCTACTCTAGAGAACCATGCTGGTGATACCTGCTACTGTATCAAATCAAATCAAATTTATTTATAAAGCCCTTCGTATATCAGCTGATATCTCAAAGTGCTGTACAGAAACCCAGCCTAAAACCCCAAACAGCAAGCAATGCAGATGTAGAAGCACAGTGGCTAGGAAAAACTCCCTAGAAAGGCCAAAACCTAGGAAGAAACCTAGAGAGGAACCAGGCTATGTGGGGTGGCCAGTCCTTTTCTGGCTGTGCCGGGTGGAGATTATAACAGAACATGGCCAAGATGTTCAAATGTTCATAAATGACCAGCATGTTCAAGTAATAATAATCACAGGCAGAACAGTTGAAACTGGAGCAGCAGCACGGCCAGGTGGACTGGGGACAGCAAGGAGTCATCATGCCAGGTAGTCCTGAGGCATGGTCCTAGGGCTCAGGTCCTCCGAGAGTGAGAAAGAAAGAGAGAAAGAGAGAATTAGAGAGAGCATACTTAAATTCACACAGGACACCGGATAGGACAGGAGAAGTACTCCAGATATAACAAACTGACCCTAGCCCCCGACACATAAACTACTGCAGCATAAATACTGGAGGCTGAGACAGGAGGGGTCAGGAGACACTGGCCCCATCCGATGACAACCCCGGACAGGGCCAAACAGGAAGGATATAACCCCATCGACTTTGCCAAAGCACAGCCCCCCACACCACTAGAGGGATATCTTCAACAACCAACTTACCATCCTGAGACAAGGCAGAGTATAGCCCACAAAGATCTCCGCCTCGGCACAACCCAAGGGGGGCGCCAACCCAGACAGGAAGATCACATCAGTGACTCAGCCCACTCAAGTGACGCACCCCTCTTAGGGACGGTATGAAAGAGCCCTAGTAAGCCAGTGACTCAGCCCCTGTAATAGGGTTAGAGGCAGAGAATCCCAGTGGAAAGAGGGGAACCGGCCAGGCAGAGACAGCAAGGGCGGTTCGTTGCTCCAGTGCCTTTCCGTTCACCTTCACACTCCTGGGCCAGACTACACTCAATCATATGACCCACTGAAGAGATGAGTCTTCAGTAAAGACTTAAAGGTTGAGACCGAGTTTGCGTCTCTCACATGGGTAGAGAACCATGCTGGTGATACCTGCTACTGGTGATACCTGCTACTGTAGAGAACAATGCTGGTGATACCTGCTACTGTAGATAATAATAATAATATGTAATAATATATAATAATAATAATTATATTACTCTGCCAGGTAGGCATATGCTACTTTGTAGTTAGCATTTAATTGAGTAGGTTTGGGAAAGCCTTTCCATCTACCAGAAGACTGTTGTCATGACATTAGCCTCATTTCTAACAGCTACACAAAGTGGTAGATGCACGTCGAATTTTGTTTTAATACCTGGTTTCTGTGAGGGCCCTAATTTGACCCAGAATGAGGCTCTCCACTACCTATTGTGCCTGCAGTGATGATTCACCGTCTTCATCTAATGTTTTCACAATTTACCTGCAGAAATTGCCAAAAAGCTTAGGCTTACCAGTCGCTTATGCAAATTACGGAGCCAAATTAACTGCTCTCTCACCGATGCGATTCTGGAGCTGCTACCACTGGCATAGTGCAGGATTTATAAAAAATAAAAAAAATAAAAAAACAACATTTATAAAGAAACATTATCCCACAGCAAATACTTGAATTGTTGCAGAGCAGTGATTACAATATTTTTTCTGAATATTGACAAAAATATTGATATTAAGGGTGGTCGCTATCAGTTGACAACTAAACAGTTGTCCCTAAAAATAAAAGTTCAATAGAAACATTTGTCAAATTTGGAAAATGATTCATTTGAAAATCCCCTTGGCTTTCCCCTTATAAATTGACCTTAAATGTCAGTTTTACGCAAACATAATGCAACAAGATCCATTTGATCAAATGTAAAAATAAAGTTTTCCTGCTGGACAAGGATGATCCCTACATTCAAGAGTCACCCTGTTTGTTTCTTTAGTGTTTAACAGTATAGTCATATGATTAATTGATCGATTGATTGATTAATTTATTCATTAATTTAATTGGATATAGTAATTTAAAAATGCATAATAATAATGAAGTATTTAACTTTTTATGGCTGCAGGGGCAGTATTGTGTAGCTTGGATTGGGGCAGTATTGATTAGCTTGGATTGGGGCAGTATTGATTAGCTTGGATTGGGGCAGTATTGATTAGCTTGGATTGGGGCAGTATTGATTAGCTTGGATTGGGGCAGTATTGATTAGCTTGGATTGGGGCAGTATTGATTAGCTTGGATTGGGGCAGTATTGATTAGCTTGGATTGGGGCAGTATTGATTAGCTTGGATTGGGGCAGTATTGATTAGCTTGGATTGGGGCAGTATTGTGTAGCTTGGATTAGGGCAGTATTGATTAGCTTGGATTAGGGCAGTATTGATTAGCTTGGATTGGGGCAGTATTGATTAGCTTGGATTGGGGCAGTATTGATTAGCTTGGATTGGGGCAGTATTGATTAGCTTGGATTGAGGCAGTATTGATTAGCTTGGATTGGGGCAGTATTGATTAGCTTGGATTGGGGCAGTATTGATTAGCTTGGATTGGGGCAGTATTGATTAGCTTGGATTGGGGCAGTATTGATTAGCTTGGATTGAGGCAGTATTGATTAGCTTGGATTGAGGCAGTATTGAGTAGCTTGGATTGGGGCAGTATTGATTAGCTTGGATTGGGGCAGTATTGATTAGCTTGGATTGGGGCAGTATTGTGTAGCTTGGATTGGGGAAGTATTGATTAGCTTGGATTGGGGCAGTATTGTGTAGCTTGGATTGGGGCAGTATTGATTAGCTTGGATTGGGGCAGTATTGATTAGCTTGGATTGGGGCAGTATTGATTAGCTTGGATTGGGGCAGTATTGATTAGCTTGGATTGGGGCAGTATTGATTAGCTTGGATTGGGGCAGTATTGATTAGCTTGGATTGGGGCAGTATTGTGTAGCTTGGATTGGGGCAGTATTGATTAGCTTGGATTGGGGCAGTATTGTGTAGCTTGGATTGGGGCAGTATTGTGTAGCTTGGATTGGGGCAGTATTGATTAGTTTGGATTGGGGCAGTATTGATTAGCTTGGATTGGGGCAGTATTGATTAGCTTGGATTGCTTTCGCTGTAAAGCATAATTTCAAAATCTGACACGACAGGTGAATTAACAAAAGGCTAAACTGTGTTTTCCTATATTCCACTTGTGATTTCATGAATATAAATACTTGTAGTAATATTTATTGAATGTAGCGCTATGCTATTCAGCGGTTGTTGATGACACTTATCCCATTAGTGGGATTGCAGCCATAACAGGTTAAAAGAATGGCTCTGTCTCGTGGTATTTCAGAATCAGCTATTCCTTTTCTTCAGTCAAAGTACATAGTGGCCTCATGGGTGGAATGGTATTAATATGTTTCAGAATTTCATAATGAATCAACATTATTTTTAAAAAACGCATAAAATCCAGTGTTTCTATGTCAAACCTATTTTTTTTTCTTCATGAATATAAAGTGAAACATACTGTTATATTAACTAACATACTGTTATATTAACTAACATACTGTTATATTAACTAACATACTGTTATATTAACTAACATACTGTTATATTAACTAACATATTTACTTACATAATGTTATATTAACTAACATACTGTTATATTAACTAACATACTGTTATATTAACTAACATATTTACTTACATACCTTTATATTAACTAACATACTGTTATATTATCTAACAGACTGTTATATTAACTAACATATTTACTTACATACTGTTATATTAACTAATATACTGTTATATTAACTAACATACTGTTATATTAACTGATATACTGTTATATTAACTAACATATTTACTTACATACTGTTATATTAACTAATATACTGTTATATTAACTAACATACTGTTATATTAACTAGCATACTGTTATATTAACTAACATATTTACTTACATACTGTTATATTAACTAACATATTAACTAACACACTGTTATATTAACTACCATACTGTTATATTAACTAATATACTGTTATATTAACTACCATACTGTTATATTAACTAACATACTGACTAACATACTGTTATTTTAACAGTATTGCTCTTTTCATGTAGTAAATAGTCAGCTAGCAAAATGACATTGGCAGGTAAGCGTGAAAGGAGTAAATGTCCAGATTTAGTTTCTGCAGGATAGTTTTTCTCCGACAATACTCCAAATTAGGATCCTGAACATGTATGATGTCATGAAGGAACATGAATGTAATGGTTCTCTCTATGACTAGACATGCTACAGTTGTGGGATCTTCATTTGACCACCCTGTTGAGGAGAACTTTCCTTCAACGCAGGACTTTTAAAATGTGTATTGTATTTAAGGAAAAATGTTTCAACAAAAATGTCCATTCATTATAATCTATATATCTATTCATCTTTCCTGTTGCTGCAGGATTCTTTTCCTGCTCTTGCGAGCTAGCTCAAAATTATTTCCTACTAGGTCCGAAATTGCAATCCTATTTCCTATATAATGCACTACTTTTGGCCAGACCCATAAGGCTTGGTGAAAAGTCATGCTTATGGGTCCAGGTGAAAAGAAGAGCACTATATAGAGAATAGGGTTCCATCTGGGACACTATATAGAGAATAGGGTTCCATCTGGGACACTATATAGAGAATAGGGTTCCATCTGGGACACTATATAGAGAATAGGGTTCCATCTGGGACACTATATAGAGAATAGAGTTCCATCTGGGACACTATATAGAGAATAATCCTGTAGCTCCAACTCCAAAAAGTTCTGGGACACTGTAAAGTCCATGGAGAACAAGAGCACCTCCTCCCAGCTGCCCACTGCACTGAGGCTAGGTAACACAGTCACCACCGATAAATCCATGATAATAGAAAACTTCAACAAGCATTTCTCAACGGCTGGCCATGCCTTCCTCCTGGCTACTCCAACCTCAGCCGCCAGATGGCAACACCCACCCGTAGCACGCGCTCCAGCAGGTGTATCTCACTGATCATCCCTAAAGCCAACACCTCATTTGGCCGCCTTTCCTTCCAGTTCTCTGCTGCCTGTGACTGGAACGAATTGCAAAAATCGATAAGTTGGAGACTTTTATCTCCCTCACCAACTTTAAACATCTGCTATCTGAGCAGCTAACCGATCGCTGCAGCTGTACATAGTCCATCGGTAAATAGCCCACCCAATTTTACCTACCTCTTCCCGATACTGTTTTTATTTATTTACTTTTCTGCTCTTTTGCACACCAATATCTCTACCTGTACATGACCATCTGATCATTTATCACTCCAGTGTTAATCTGCAAAATTGTAATTATTCGCCTACCTCCTCATGCCTTTTGCACATAATGTATATAGACCCTTTTTTTCTACTGTGTTATTGTTAATTGTTTACTCCATGTGTAACTCTGTGTTGTCTGTTCACACTGCTATGCTTTATCTTGGCCAGGTTGCAGTTGTAAATGAGAACTTGTTCTCAACTGGCCTACCTGGTAAAATAAAAGTGAAATAAATAAAAAATAAATAAAAATTAAAAAAAATTAGGGGTGGCAGGGTAGCCTAGTGGTTAGAGTGTTGGACTAGTAACCGAAAGGTTGCGAGTTCAAATCCCTGAGCTGACAAGGTACAAAACTGTCGTTCTGCCCCTGAACAAGGCAGTTAACCCACTGTTCCTAGGCCGTCATTGAAAATAGTCTGAGACACTATAAAGAGAATAGGGTTCCCTTTGGAAAACAAACCTCAATTATTTGTTAAAGCATCTCATAGGATCTTTAGCATTTAGTATTTATTCATGGTGTGGTCCATGAATATAACATCCCATTTCCCAATGACACTCACATAGGAAACCATATTTCTGGTGCATGACTCCTTTGCCCTTGGTGAAAAAGATTTTATGCATCACTCCGCGTTGAGATACCTAATTAGTTATCCCTGGTGCACGGTGAATTACAATCTCACACTTCAAATTGCAAATAAATCCCAAAACACAGCTCCCATAGGGATCTACAGTATAGTGGTGCTCACACAGTGGTCTACAGTATAGTGGTGCTCCCATAGGGATCTACAGTATAGTGGTGCTCACACAGTGGTCTACAGTATAGTGGTGCTCACAAAGTGGTCTACAGTATAGTGGTGCTCACACAGTGGTCTACAGTATTGTGGTGCTCCCATAGGGATCTACAGTATAGTGGTGCTCACATAGTGTTCTATAGTATAGTGGTGCTCCCATAGTGATCTAAAGTATTGTGGTGCTCCCATAGGGATCTACAGTATAGTGGTGCTCACATAGTGTTCTATAGTATAGTGGTGCTCCCATAGTGATCTACAGTATAGTGGTGCTCCCATAGTGATCTACAGTATAGTGGTGCTCCCATAGTGATCTACAGTATAGTGGTGCTCACACAGTGATCTACAGTATAGTGGTGCTCCCCATAGTGGTCTACAGTATAGTGGTGCTCCCATAGTGATCTACAGTATAGTGGTGCTCCCATAGTGATCTACAGTATAGTGGTGCTCCCATAGTGATCTACAGTATAGTGGTGCTCACACAGTGATCTACGGTGTAGTGGTGCTCACATAGTGATCTACAGTATAGTGGTGCTCCCATAGGGATCTACAGTATAGTGGTGCTCACACAGTGGTCTACAGTATAGTGGTGCTCCCATAGTGATCTACAGTATAGTGGTGCTCACACAGTGATCTACAGTATAGTGGTGCTCACACAGTGATCTACGGTGTAGTGGTGCTCACATAGTCATCCACGGTGTAGTGGTGCTCACAGAGAGACAGACAGACAGAGAGTGAGAGAGACAGACAGACACCTGGCTGTATAATAGTTTAAAATAAACAAGCTGTGCTGGTTCTGTCAGCTGAGATCAACAAAGGCACCAGGAATGGATAGCTCAGATCAAAAATCAATGGAGAGAAATACTCAGCAAAAACAAATTAACTGTACTAGACACTCAGTGAGGGCTTCTGGAAAGTTGGTAAACCAGCAGAACACAGAATGGCAGAGAGAGATAGAGGAGACAGGTCAGCATTCTATAGGATCCTACTGCTTCCATTACTTCATGTTGCGTTGACATCGTAGGAACTTGGGTGTTATGGCCCAACGGTTCAGTTTTAAACGTGTGACCACATAAGATGTTACCACATACAGTATGGGTCCTATTTCTGTGTGACTAAAAGAAAAATATGTTTATTATCAACATATCATGTTCTGTTCTGACTCAACGTTGCAGACAATGTTGGATTCGTTGATCAAAAGCTTTCAGAAGGAAAAACTGTAAAATGTCTTTGTTTCATATGGAATTTCCTGACTTGGCAGCAGATAGTACTGTGGAGGTTTAATCCTTTGCTCTTTCCCTCTCTTTTCCTCTCTCGTTCCTCTCTCTCTTCCTTTCTGTCTTACTCTCTCCGTGGCTCCTCAGCTCCCACTGCAATTACCCACAGTACGAGAACAGATCAGAGAGGACAGAATGTATGAGCGTTGGAAAAAGCCTAAAGCACCATTTCAAAGGAATCTAATGCATGTCTGGAAGTAGTGATAGAATTAGTTGGATCCCAGACACATTTAGGGGTAATTTATACCCTGAATTGGTGTTTGTTTTCTCAATGCTCCCCTGTGGAAACTAAAGGGAAACCCCCAACCAATGGGGTAAAACTAGTTCATTTGATAGTAACATACACTACATGACCAACAGTATGTGGATACCTGCTCACTGTACATCTCATTCCAAAATCATGGGCATTAATATGGAGTTGGTCCCCCACTTTGTTGTTATAACAGCCTCCACTCTTCTGGGAAGAATTTCCACTAGATGTTGGAACATTGCTGAGGGCCTTGCTTCCATTCAGCCACAAGAGAATTTGTGAGGTCAGGCACTCGATTAGGCCTGTCTCGCAGTCGGCGTTCCAATTCAGGTCAGGGCTCTGGGCAGGCCAGTCAAGTTCTTCCACACCGATCTCGACAAACCATTTCTGTATGGATCTCGCTTTGTGCACGGAGGCATTGTCATGCCCCCAAACTGTTGTCACAAAGTTGGAAGCACAGAATAGTCTAGAATGTCATTGTGTGCTGTAGTGTTAAAATGTCCTTTCACTGGAACTAAGGGGCCTAGCCCAAACCATGAAAAACAGTCCCAGATCATTATTTATCCTCCACCAAACTTTACAGTTGGCACTATGCATTGGGGCAGGTAGCATTCTCCTGGCATCCGCCAAACCCAGATTTGTCTGTTGGACTGCCAGATGGTGAAGCGTGATTCATCACTCCAGAGAACGCGTTTCCACTTCTCCAGAGTCCTATGGCCGTGAGCTTTACACCACTCTAGCCAACGCTTGTCATTGCACGTGGTGATCTTAGGCTTGTGTGCGATCTGTTCGGCCATGGAAACCATTTCATGAAGCTCCAGACGAACAGTTCTTGTGCTGATGTTGCTTCCAGAGGCAGTTTGGAACTCGGTAGTCAGTGTTACAACTGAGGACAGACGAGGTTTATGCGATACGCTCTTCAGCACTTGCCGGTCCCGTTCTGTGAGCTTGTGGGGCCTACCACTTCAGAGGCTGAGCTGTTGTTGCTCATAGATGTTTCCACTTCACAATCATTTGTTTAACACTTTTTTGGTTACTACATGGTTCCATATGTGTTATTTTATAGTTTTGATGTACAATGTAGAAAATAGTACAAAAAAAACACCAAAAAAACAGGAATGAGTATCTGTGTCCAAACTTTTGGCTGGTGTCACGCCCTGGTCAAAGTATTTTGTGTTTATCTTTATGTATTTGGTCAGGCCAGGGTGTGGCATGGGGTTTTGAAATTGTGGTGTGTTTGTCTTGGGGTTTTGGTGGTGGTATTGGGATTGTAGCTTAGTGGGTTGTCTAGCAAGGTCTATGGCTGTCTGGAGTGGTTCTCAATCAGAGGCAGGTGCTTATCGTTGTCTCTGATTGGGAACCATATTTAGGCAGCCATATTCTTTGAGTTTGTCGTGGGTGATTGTCCTTAGTGTCTTACTTGTACTCTCTGTTAGTTTGCACTAGATAGGCTGTTTTCGGTTTTCATTACGTTTATTGTTTTGTAGTGTTTAGTGTTTAGTCGTGTTTACGTTTTGTTTAATAAATAGGGATCGCAATCGACACGCTGCAGTTTGGTCCGACTCTCCTTCATCACCACTAGAAAACCGTTACAGAATCACCCACCACCAACGGACCAAGCAGCGTGTTAACAGGCAGGAACCACAGGAGAGGCAACAGAGGCAGCAGCAGCAGGAGCAGCAGCAGCTGCAGTGGGAGAGGCTGCACCACCTGGAGAAATGGACATGGGAGGAAGAACTGGACGGTAAAGGACCCTGGGCTCAGCCTGGAGAATATCGCCGCCCCAAGGAAGAACTGGAGGCGGCGAAAGCTGAGAGGCGCAGATATGAGGAGGCAGCACGGCGTAGCGGATGGAAGCCTGAGAATCAGCCCCAAAATTTCTTGGGGGGGCTCAGGGAGAGTGTGGCAGAGTCAGGAGTCAGACCTGAGCCAACTCTCCCTGTTTATCGTGAGGAGCCAAGGAGGAGACCAGAACCAGAGACTGTGAAGGAGTTAATGGGGAAATTGGAGGAGAGAGAAATGAGGGAGTTGCTGTGTTGGTGCTTTTTGCATGGAATTCGCCCGACGGAACGTGTTGGGGATTTGATGGCACCTGGGTTAGCGCTCCATACTCGTCCTGAGGTGCGTGTTAGTCGGCTGGTGAAGTTGGTGCCAGCCTCACGCACCAGGCCTCCTGTGCACATCCCTAGCCTTGCACATCCTGTGCCAACACTGCTCTCAAGATCTCCAGTACGCCTTCACGGTCTAGCCCATCCTGTGCTACCTCCACACTCCAGTCCTCCGGTAGCAGCTCCCCGCTCCAGGCTTCCTGTGCGTGTCCTCGATCCAGTACCACCAGTTCCAGCACCATGCACCAGGCCTTCAGTGTGCCACGCCTGTTCAGCGCAGCCAGAGCCTTCCTCCTCTACAGCGCTGCCGGAGCCTCCCGCCTGTTTAGCGCAGCCAGAGCCTTCCTCCTCTACAGCGCTGCCGGAGCCTCCCGCCTGTTTAGCGCAGCCAGAACCTTTCTCCTCTCCTACGCTGCCGGAGTCTCCCGCCTGTTCAGCGCAGCCAGAGCTGCCAGCCTGCATGGAGAAGCCAGAGCTGCCAGCCTGCATGGAGCAGCCAGAGCTGTCAGTCCGCATAGAGCAGCCAGAGCTGTCAGTCCGCATAGAGCAGCCAGAGATGTCAGTCTGCATGGAGCAGCCAGAGATGTCAGTCTGCATGGAGCAGCCAGAGATGTCAGTCTGCATGGAGCAGCCAGAGATGTCAGTCTGCATGGAGCAGCCAGAGCTGTCAGTCTGCATGGAGCAGCCAGTCTGCAAGGAGCAGCCAGAGCTGTCAGTCTACATGAAGCAGCCCGAGCTGCCAGTCTGCATGAAGCAGCCAGTCTACATGGAGCAGCCAGAGCTGCCAGTCTACATGGAGCAGCCAGAGCTGCCAGTCTGCATGAAGCAGCCAGAGCTGTCAGTCTGCATGGAGCAGCCAGAGCTGTCAGTCTGCATGGAGCAGCATGAGCTGCCAGTCTGCATGAAGCAGTCAGTCTACATGGAGCAGCCAGAGCTGTCAGTCCGCATGGAGCAGCCAGAGCTGTCAGTCTACATGAAGCAGCCCGAGCTGCCAGTCTGCATGAAGCAGCCAGTCTACATGGAGCAGCCAGAGATGTCAGTCTGCATGAAGCAGCCAGAGCTGTCAGTCTGCATGGAGCAGCCAGTCTGCATGGAGCAGCCAGTCTGCATGGAGCTGCCAGTCTGCATGGAGCTGCCAGTCTGCATGGAGCTGCCAGTCTGCAAGGAGCTGTCAGTCTGCACGGAGCTGTCAGTCTGCACGGAGCTGCCAGTCTGTAAGGAGCTGCCAGTCTGCAAGGAGCTGCCAGTCAGCACGGAGCCGCCAGAGCGGTCAGTCTGTAAGAAGCCGCCAGAGCTGTCAGCCTATATGGAGCAGCTAGTGCCGCCAGTCTGCCCAGCGCCGCCAGTGCCCCCAGTCTGCCCAGCGCCGCCAGTCTGCCCAGCGCCGTCAGTCTGCCCAGCATCGCCAGTCTGCCCAGCGTCGCCAGTCTGCCCAGCGTCGCCAGTCTGCCCAGCGTCGTCAGTCTGCCCAGCGTCGTCAGTCTGCCCAGCACCGCCAGTATGCCCAGCGCCGCCAGTCTGCCCAGCGCCGCCAGTCTGCCCAGCATCGCCAGTCTGCCCAGCGCCGCCAGTCTGCCCAGCGCCGCCAGTCTGCCCAGCGCCGCCAGATCTGCCAGTCAACCCAGACTCTTCCAGATCTGCCAGTCAACCAGACTCTTCCAGATCTGCCAGTCAACCAGACTCTTCCAGATCTGCCAGTCAACCAGACTCTTCCAGATCTGCCAGTCAGCCAGGATCTGCCAGTCAGCCAGGATCTGCCAGTCAGCCAGGATCTGCTGAAACCACCAGCCAGCCAGGAGCTGGTAGATCTATCTACCTGCCTGAGCTTCCTCTCACTCCTGAGCTTCCTCTCACTCCTGAGCTTCCTCTCACTCCTGAGCTTCCTCTCACTCCTGAGCTTCCTCTCACTCCTGAGCTTCCTCTCACTCCTGAGCTTCCTCTCACTCCTGAGCTTCCTCTCACTCCTGAGCTTCCTCTCACTCCTGAGCTTCCTCTCACTCCTGAGCTTTCTCTCACTCCTGAGCTTTCTCTCACTCCTGAGCTTTCTCTCACTCCCGAGCTTCCCCTCAGTCCCGAGCTGCCTCGGTCCCGAGCTGTCCTTCAGTCCCGATCTGCTCCTCAGTCCAGTGGGGTTCTGGGTGGGGACTACTAGGCCATGGTCGGCGGCGAGGGTGGACTATCCAGGGACGAAGGGAGAGGGGACTAAGACATTAAGGAGTGGGGTCCACGTCCCGCGCCGGAGCCGCCACCATGGACAGACGCCCACCCGGACCCTCCCTATTGTTTTGAGGTGCGTTCGGGAGTCCGCACCTTAGGGGGGTTCTGTCACGCCCTGGTCAAAGTATTTTGTGTTTATCTTTATGTATTTGGTCAGGCCAGGGTGTGGCATGGGGTTTTTGTAATTGTGGTGTGTTTGTCTTGGGGTTTTGGTGGTGGTATTGGGATTGTAGCTTAGTGGGTTGTCTAGCAAGGTCTATGGCTGTCTGGAGTGGTTCTCAATCAGAGGCAGGTGCTTATCGTTGTCTCTGATTGGGAACCATATTTAGGCAGCCATATTCTTTGAGTTTGTCGTGGGTGATTGTCCTTAGTGTCTTACTTGTACTCTCTGTTAGTTTGCACTAGATAGGCTGTTTTCGGTTTTCATTACGTTTATTGTTTTGTAGTGTTTAGTGTTTAGTCGTGTTTACGTTTTGTTTAATAAATAGGGATCGCAATCGACACGCTGCAGTTTGGTCCGACTCTCCTTCATCACCACTAGAAAACCGTTACAGCTGGTACTGTAAATTGAGAAGATTTGCCTGAGAAGATGTTAATATGTTGTGTTTTGGGATTAAACAAATGTAGTCATTATATTTCAAAGCACACTTATATTTTGGTTCAACGGTTGTGTATTGAAAGATGTCTACAAAGATGTGCACAATGAAAGACTGAATGTATGACTGTAATTATCAAGGCACAAGGTGAGACCCAAATGCAGACACAGGAGGCAGATGGTTGGAGTCTTACCATGTTTGTTAATCCAAAGGGATAGGCAAGAGAATGGTCATAGACAGGCAAAAAGGTCGCAGCGATCTGGAATATGACGTGTTCATCTATTGGATTGGAAATACATGGTAATATGTATAGAAGGACAGAGAGTTTCAGAGATGTAGCGTGGGTAGAGTCCTACATGTGTACTGCTACAGCAACCTCAGTTTATAGACAAGGACACAGAGGCAGTCCCAAATGTCACCCTTTATCCCTGGGCTCTGGCCATCAGTAGTGCAATAAGTACGGAATAGGATGCTATTTGTGATTGCAGACAGAGCTTCTCTGCCCTGCACAGTGTGCACTTTCCTTGTCCTTTCAGTGTGCCAAAACGGAATGACGAATATGCAATTCCTTCTAATATTATTGTTGCATTTGCAAAAGGTTGAAGTGAAACTCATTTGGTGCGAGCGAAATTCCCCACAGTGCACTAAGGATCAGGGAAAAGTCCTGGTTTAGTAGGACGTCAGCTCTGCTCTGAATCGAGGGGCGTGCGAGGAGGGGAATAGGGGTGTTATTTCATATGATATATAGATAGTTCTATCTGTAATGATATGCCAGTGAATAAATGGTCTCAAGGATAACCAGCTTCTGTCAATATAATCTCCCAGGGAAGGTGTTCATTAATCTTACCAAACTATGGCTAATCATGTCCATCTACTTGAGCCCACGTCTCACCTGCTTAAGTTATCCTAATTAATGTTTCACACTGAAATCCACAGCCAGCCAGCAGGCAGCTAGGCAGTTAGACAGGCAGGAAGTCAGGCAGTTAGACAGGCAGTTAGACAGGCAGGTAGACAGGCAGTTAGACAGGCAGGTAGACAGGCAGTTAGACAGGCAGGTAGACAGGCAGTTAGACAGGCAGTTAGACAGGCAGGTAGACAGGCAGTTAGACAGGCAGGTAGACAGGCAGTTAGACAGGCAGGTAGTCAGGCAGTTAGACAGGCAGGTAGACAGGCAGTTAGACAGGCAGGTAGACAGGCAGTTAGACAGGCAGGTAGACAGGCAGGTAGACAGGCAGTTAGACAGGCAGGTAGACAGGCAGGTAGACAGGCAGGTAGTCAGGCAGGTAGACAGGCGGTTAGACAGGCAGGTAGTCAGGCAGGTAGACAGGCAGGTAGACAGGCAGGTAGTCAGGCAGGTAGACAGGCAGGTAGACAGGCAGGTAGTCAGGCAGGTAGACAGGCAGTTAGACAGGCAGGTAGTCAGGCAGGTAGACAGGCAGGTAGACAGGCAGGTAGACAGGCAGGTAGTCAGGCAGGTAGACAGGCAGGTAGACAGGCAGGTAGTCAGGCAGTTAGACAGGCAGGTAGTCAAGCAGGTAGACAGGCAGGTAGACAGGCAGTTAGACAGGCAGGTAGCCAGGCAGGTAGTCAGGCAGTTAGACAGGTAGTTAGACATGCAGGTAGACAGGCAGTTAGACAGACAGTTAGACAGGCATTTAGACAGGCAGTTAGACAGGCAGGTAGACAGGCAGGTAGACAGGCAGGTAGACAGGCAGTTAGACAGGCAGGTAGGCAGGCAGGTAGGCAGGCAGGCGAGCCATGGTTCATTCATTGTCTCTGTGTTTCTGATCCGCCAACCATTTACACTAGAGGCTATTTCAGACCCTGTTGTAGCTGTAGCTTCCTATTTCAGACCCTGTTGTAGCTGTAGCTTCCTATTTCAGACCCTGTTGTAGCTGTTACACCTGCATGGGTGACCAACTGATGAGGTTTCTACCCTTTTCTGTCATTTTTCAGTTATTGAGTTAACTTGCCATTTAGTAATCTTGTTAGAATTATGCAGTGAGATCTATAGCTCTGGAAAAAAAAATAATGGGCCACTGCAAAATGATCAGTTTCTCTGGTTTTACTATTTATATGTATGTGTTTGGGTAAAATGAACATTTTTGTTTAATTGTATAAACTACTGACAACATTTCTCCCAAATTCCAAACTAAAATATTGTCATTAAGAGCGTTTATTTACAGAAAATGACAACTGGTCAAAAGAACAATAAAGATGCAGTGTTGTCAGTCCTTGAATAATGAAAAGAGAATAAGTTCATATTCATGTTTAAACAACACAATTCTAATGTTTTAATTTAGGAAGAGTTCAATCACAGCTTTCATATGTGTTGGCATGCTCTCCACCAGTCTTTTACATTGGGGCAGCAGGTAGCCTAGTGGTCAGAGTGTTGGACTAGTAACCGAAAGGTTGCTAGATTGAATCCCCGAGCTGACAAGGTAAAACGCTGTTGTTCTGCCCCTGAACAAGGCAGTTAACCCACTGTTCCCACACAGTCATTGAAAATAAGAATTTGTTCTTAACTGTCTTGCCTAGTAAAATAAAAACATAAATAAATTGATGTTGGGGGACTTTATGCCTCTCCTGGCACAGAAATTCAAGCAGCTTGGCTTTGTTTGATGGCTTGTCACCATCCATCTTCCTCTTGATCACATTCCAGAGGTTTTCAATGGGGTTCAGGTCTGGAGAGATTGGGCTGGCCATGACAGGGTCTTGATCTGGTGTTCCTCCATCCACACCTTGACTGACCTGGCTGTGTGCCATGGAGCATTGTCCTGCTGGAGAAACCAATCCTCAGAGTTTGGGAACGTTGTCAGAGCAGAAGGAAGCAAGTTTTCTTCCAGGACAACCTTATATGTGGCTTGATTCAATCGTCCTTCACAAAGACAAATCTGCCCGATTCCAGCCTTGCTGAAACACCCCAGACCATTACCGATCCTTACATAAACTACAGAGTCCTCATCCATTACATAAACTACAGAGAGTCCTCGTCCGTTACATAAACTACAGAGAGTCCTCATCCATTACATAAACTACAGAGAGTCCTCGTCCGTTACATAAACTACAGAGTCCTCATCCATTACATAAACTACAGAGAGTCCTCGTCCATTACATAAACTACAGAGTCCTCGTCCGTTACATGAACTACAGAGAGTCCTCGTCCGTTACAAAAACTACAGAGAGTCCTCATCTGTTACATAAACTACAGAGAGTCCTCATCCATTACATAAACTACAGAGTCCTCACCCGTTACATAAACTACAGAAAGTCCTCATCCGTTACATAAACTGTAGTCACGGCCCTACTTGATGTGTTCTCTGTCACCTGGAGCTGCATGGCAAATGGTCCATGAACACAAGGACATCACAATGCCAAAGAACTAGTCAGCCCTCCCCCTCTGAGAGCCCTCCCCCTCTGAGGGTCCAACACGTTTCTCTCTGTTACAGTATCCAGAGGCCTAACTATTGAATGTGTGATATAATAATACTGGACTATGTTTGGTGCTGTCTATGTGTATGTATGCAATCTGTGTTCACTGGTATCTATACAGGGTGAACTCTAAATTACTCTCAGGAATTATGTCTCATTTAGGTTGGTCCCATCCCCCACACAAGCATCTAGATGCTCTGACACCCTGTGGACATTGGGCCTTGGTGGTCAGGTTGCACTGTGAATGTGGTATTGTTTGATTGGTGGTTGGTTTTGGTTGAAATGTTACACCTTCATATGTTCTACACTATAATGAAATACCTTTGTTCTCTGTCTTCTCCTGTGTCCAGTCTGAACTAACTGCTGATGTTATCATTTAGGTGATGTGGTCTGATGTCATAGAGGTGATGTGGTCTGATATCATAGAGATGGTGTGGTCTGATATCATAGAGGTGATGTGGTCTGATATCATATAGGTGATGTGGTCTGATATCATATAGGTGATGTGGTCTGATATCATAGAGGTGATGTGGTCTGATATCATAGAGGTGATGTGGTCTGATATCATATAGGTGATGTGGTCTGATATCATAGAGGTGATGTGGTCTGATATCATAGAGGTGATGTGGTCTGATATCATATAGGTGATGTGGTCTGATATCATATAGGTGATGTGGTCTGATGTCATAGAGGTGATGTGGTCTGATATCATAGAGGTGATGTGGTCTGATATCATAGAGATGATGTGGTCTGATGTTATCATAGAAATGATGTGGTCTGATGTTATCATAGAGATGATGTGGTCTGATGTTATCATAGAGGTGATGTGGTCTGATATCATAGAGGTGGTGTGGTCCGATATCATAGAGGTGATGTGGCCTGATATCATAGAGGTGATGTGGTCCGATATCATAGAGATGATGTGGTCTGATATTATCATAGAGGTGATGTGGTCTGATGTCATAGATGTCATGTGGTCTGATGTGATAGAGGTGATGTTGTCTCATATCATAGAGGTGATGTGGTCTGATGTTATCATAGAGATGATGTGGTCTGATGTTATCATAGAGGTGATGTGGTCTGATGTCATAGAGGTGATGGGGCCTGATATCATAGAGGTGATGTGGTCCGATATCATAGATGTGATGTGGTCTGATATCATAGAGGTGATGTGGTCTGATGTCATAGAGGTGATGTGGTCTGATGTTATCATAGAGGTAATGTGGTCTGATATCATAGAGGTGATGTGTGATGTAGTCTGATATCATAGAGATGATGTGGACTGATGTCATAGAGGTGATGTGGTCTGATATCATAGAGGTGATGTGTGATGTAGTCTGATATCATAGAGATGATGTATACTGATGTCATAGAGGTGATGTGGTCTGATATCATAGAGGTGATGTGGTCTGATGTCATAGAGGTGATGTGGTCTCCTGTCATAGAGGTGATGTGTTCTGATGTTATCATATAGGTGATGTGGTCCGATATCATAGATGTGATATGGTCTGATATCATAGAGGTGATGTGGTCTGATGTCATAGAGGTGATGTGGTCTGATGTCATAGAGGTGATGTGGTCCAATATCATAGAGGTGATGTGTGATGTAGTCTGATATCATAGAGGTGATGTGGTCTGATATAGAGATAATGTGGTCTGATATCATAGAGATGATGTGGTCTGATGGTATCATAGAGGTGATGTGGTCTGATATCATAGAGGTGATGTGGTCTGATATCATATAGGTGATGTGGTCTGATATCATAGAGGTGATGTGGTCTGATATCATATAGGTGATGTGGTCTGATATCATAGATGTCATGTGGTCCGATGTCATAGAGGTGATGTGGTCTCATGTCATAGAGGTGATGTGTTCTGATGTTATCATATAGGTGATGTGGTCTGATGTCATAGAGGTGATGTGGTCTGATGTCATAGAGGTGATGTGGTCCGATATCATAGAGGTGATGTGTGATGTAGTCTGATATCATAGAGGTGATGTGGTCTGATATCATAGAAGGGATGTGGTCTGATATCATATCGGTGATGTGGTCTGATGTCATAGAGGTGATGTTTCTAATGTCATAGAGGTGATGTGGTCTGATATTATCATATAGGTGATGTGGTCTGATGTCCTAGAGGTGATGTGGCCCGATATCATAGATGTGATGTGGTCTGATGTCATAGAGGTGATGTGGTCTGATGTCATAGAGGTGATTTGGTCTGATGTCATAGAGGTGATGTGGTCTGATGTCATATAGGTGATGTGGTCTGATGACATAGAGGTGATGTGGCCTGATATCATAGATGTGATGTGGTCTGAAGTCATAGAGGTGATGTGGTCTGATATCATATCGGCGATGTGGTCTGATATCATAGAGGTGATGTGTGATGTAGTCTGATATCATAGAGATGATGTGGACTGATGTCATAGAGGTGATGTGGTCTGATATCATAGAGGTGATGTGTGATGTAGTCTGATATCATAGAGATTATGTATACTGATGTCATAGAGGTGATGCGGTCTGATATCATAGAGGTGATGTGGTCTGATATCATGGAGGTGATGTGGTCTGATATCATAGAGGTGATGTGGTCTGATATAGAGATAATGTGGTCTGATATCATAGAGATGATGTGGTCTGATGGTATCATAGAGACGATGTGGTCTGATGTCATATAGGTGATGTGGTCTGATATCATAGAGGTGATGGGGTCTGATATCATAGATGTGGTGTGGTCCGATTTCATAGAGGTGATGTGGTCTGATGTTATCATGGAGATGATGTGGTCTGATATTATCATAGAGGTGATGTGGTCTGATGTCATAGATGTCATGTGGTCCGATGTCATAGAGGTGATGTGGTCTCATGTCATAGAGGTGATGTGTTCTGATGTCATCATATAGGTGATGTGGTCCGATATCATAGATGTGATGTGGTCTGATCTCATAGAGGTGATGTGGTCGGATGTCATAGAGGTGATGTGGTCTGATGTCATAGAGGTGATGTGGTCTGATATCATAGAGGTGATGTGGTCTGATATCATAGAGGGGATGTGGTCTGATATCATATCGGTGATGTGGTCTGATGTCATAGAGGTGATGTGTCTAATGTCATAGAGGTGATGTGGTCTGATATTATCATAGAGGTGATGTGGTCTCATGTCCTAGAG
The DNA here is from genome assembly GCF_018296145.1 of Oncorhynchus tshawytscha. Taxonomy (NCBI): domain Eukaryota; kingdom Metazoa; phylum Chordata; class Actinopteri; order Salmoniformes; family Salmonidae; genus Oncorhynchus; species Oncorhynchus tshawytscha. The sequence goes on along the minus strand of NC_056441.1, from coordinate 94,440,390 downwards.
GTGATGTGGCCCGCTATCATAGATGTGATGTGGTCTGATGTCATAGAGGTGATGTGGTCTGATGTCATAGAGGTGATGTGGTCTGATGTCATAGAGGTGATGTGGTCTGATGACATAGAGGTGATGTGGCCTGATATCATAGAGATGATGTGGTCTGATGTTATGATAGCAGTGATATGGTCTGATGTCATAGAGATTATGTGGTCTGATGTTATGATAGCAGTGATGTGGTCTGATGTCATAGAGGTGTGTGGTCTGATGTCATAGAGGTGATGTGGTCTGATGTCATAGAGGTGATGTGGTCTGATATCATAGAGGTGATGTGTGATGTAGTCTGATATCATAGAGATGATGTGGACTGATGTCATAGAGGTGATGTGGTCTGATATCATAGAGGTGATGGGGTCTGATATCACAGAGGTGGTGTGGTCCGATATGATAGAGGTGATGTGGTCTGATGTTATCATGGAGATGATGTGGTCTGATGTGATAGAGGTGATGTGGTCTGATGTCATAGAGGTGATGTGGTTTGATATAGAGATAATGTGGTCTGATATCATAGAGATGATGCGGTCTGATGGTGTCATAGAGACAATGTGGTCTGATGTCATATAGGTGATGTGGTCTGATATCATAGAGGTGATGGGTTCTGATATCATAGAGGTGATGTGTGATGTAGTCTGATATCATAGAGGTGATGTGGTCTGATATAGAGATAATGTGGTCTGATATCATAGAGATGATGCGGTCTGATGGTGTCATAGAGACAATGTGGTCTGATGTCATATAGGTGATGTGGTCTGATATCATAGAGGTGATGGGTTCTGATATCATAGAGGTGGTGTGGTCCGATATCATAGAGGTGATGTGGTCTCATGTCATAGAGGTGATGTGTTCTGATGTTATCATATAGGTGATGTGGTCCGATATCATAGATGTGATGTGGTCTGATATCATAGAGGTGATGTGGTCTGATGTCATAGAAGTGATGTGGTCTGATGTCATAGAGGTGATGTGGTCCGATATCATAGAGGTGATGTGTGATGTAGTCTGATATCATAGAGGTGATATGGTCTGATATCATAGAGGGGATGTGGTCTGATTTCATTTCGGTGATGTGGTCTGATGTCATAGAGGTGATGTGTCTAATGTCATAGAGGTGATGTGGTCTGATATTATCATATAGGTGATGTGGTCTGATGTCCTAGAGGTGATGTGGCCCGACATCATAGATGTGATGTGGTCTGATGTCATAGAGGGATGTGGTCTGATGTCATAGAGGTGATTTGGTCTGATGTCATAGAGGTGATGTGGTCTGATGTCATATAGGTGATGTGGTCTGATGACATAGAGGTGATGTGGCCTGATATCATAGATGTGATGTGGTCTGATGTCATAGAGGTGATGTGGTCTGATCGTTGATGTGGTCTGATGTCCTAGAGGTGATGTGGCCCGATATCTGATGTCATAGAGGTGATGTGGTCTGATGTCATGGAGGTGATTTGGTCTGATGTCATAGAGGTGATGTGGTCTGATGTCATAGATGGTCTGATGTGGTCTGATATATAGAGATGATGTGGTCTGATGTTAGATAGCAGTGATGTGGTCTGATGTCATAGAGATGATGTGGTCTGATGTGTGTTTTATGATAGCAGTGATGTGGTCTGATGTCATAGAGGTGATGTGGTCTGATGAGGTGATTGGTCTGATATAGAGTGATGTGGCCTGATACCATAGAGGTGATGTGGTCTGATGTCATAGAGATGATGTGGTCTGATGTTATCATAGATGATGTGATGACAAGAGGTGTGGCCTGATACCATAGAGGTGATGTGGTCTGATGTCATAGAGATGATGTGGTCTGATGTTATCATAGAGATGATGTGGTCTGATGTCATAGAGGTGATGTGGTCTGATGACAAAGAGGTGATGTGGCCTGATGTCATAGAGATGATGTGGTCTGATGTTATGATAGCAGTGATGTGGTCTGATGTCATAGAGCTGTGTGGTCTGATGTCATAGAGGTGATGTGGTCTGATGTCATAGAGGTGATGTGGTCTGATCTCATAGAGATGATGTGGTCTGATGTTATCATAGAGATGATGTGGTCTGATGTGATAGAGGTGATGTGGTCTGATATCATAGAGGTGATGTGGTCTGATATCATAGAGGTGATGTGGTCTGATGTCATAGAGGCGATCTGGCCTGATATCATAGAGGTGATGTGGTCCGATATCATAGATGTGATGTGGTCTGATGTTATCATAGAGGTCGATGTTGTCTGATGTGATAGAGGTGATGTGGTCTGATGTTATCATAGAGGTGATGTGGCCTGATATCATAGAGGTGATGTGGTCCGATCTCATAGAGATGATGTGGTCTGATGTTATCATAGAGATGATGTGGTCTGATGTGATAGAGGTGATGTGGTCTGATATCATAGAGGTGATGTGGTCTGATGTTATCATAGAGATGATGTGGTCTGATATCATAGAGGTGATGTGGTCTGATGTCATAGAGGCGATCTGGCCTGATATCATAGAGGTGATGTGGTCCGATATCATAGATGTGATGTGGTCTGATGTTATCATGGAGGTGATGTGGTCTGATGTCATAGAGGTGATGTGGAGGCTTGAAATGATCCCACCTGTCCTCACTTTACTTGCCTTTGTATTAAAGCTCTATCAGTGCTTCCTGTAACACTGAGGTTGCATCCTAAATGGCACCCTGTTCCCTAGTGAATAGGGCTCCTGGCAAAATGAGTGCACTAAATATGGTATGGGGTGCCATTTGGAACATAAACTGAGTGTTGTTCTGTTTTCTACCTTGTGAAGAGATAGAGATCAGAGGGATCTGTGAGGGTCAGTGCCTTCATCAGATGGAGATGACAGTTGACGAGAGCTTGAAGCCTGTCCACCCAACCAGTCGCACTGACAAGAAGCTTCTCCCCATAATCGGCTGTATTTGTCAGGATATATCCCCACTGTGAACTCTCAATGTGACTGTCAGGATATATCCCCACTGTAAAACTCTCAATGTGACTGTCAGGATATATCCCACTGTAAACTCTCAACGTGACTGTCAGGATATATCCCCACTGTGAACTCTCAATGTGACTGTCAGGATATATCCCCACTGAACTCTCAAACTGTCAGGATATATCCCCACTGTAAACTCTCAATGTGACTGTCAGGATATATCCCCACTGTGAACTCTCACGTGACTGTGAACTCTCAATGTGACTGTCAGGATATATCCCCACTGTGAACTCTCAATGTGACTGTCAGGATATATCCCCACTGTGAACTCTCAATGTGACTGTCAGGATATATCCCCACTGTGAACTCTCAATGTGACTGTCAGGATATATCCCCACTGTGATTTGACTGTCAGGATATATCCCCACTGTGAACTCTCAATGTGACTGTCAGGATATATCCCCACTGTGAACTCTCAATGTGACTGTCAGGATATATCCCCACTGTGAACTCTCAATGTGACTGTCAGGATATATCCCCACTGTGAACTCTCAATGTGACTGTCTATTTGACTGTCAGGATATATCCCCACTGTGAACTCTCAATGTGACTGTCAGGATATATCCCCACTGACTGTCAGGAACTCTCAATGTGACTGTCAGGATATATCCCCACTGTGAACTCTCAATGTGACTGTCAGGATATATCCCCACTGTGAACTCTCAATGTGACTGTCAGGATATATCCCCACTGTGAACTCTCAATGTGACTGTCAGGATATATCCCCACTGTGAACTCTCAATGTGACTGTCAGGATATATCCCCACTGTGAACTCTCAATGTGACTGTCAGGATATATCCCCACTGTGAACTCTCTATTTGACTGTCAGGATATATCCCCACTGTGAACTCTCTGACTGTCATCCCCACTGTGAACTCTATTTGACTGTCAGGATATATCCCCACTGTGAACTCTCAATGTGACTGTCAGGATATATCCCCACTGTGAACTCTCAATGTGACTGTCAGGATATATCCCCACTGTGAACTCTCAATGTGACTGTCAGGATATATCCCCACTGTGAACTCTCAATGTGACTGTCAGGATATATCCCCACTGTAAACTCTCAATGTGACTGTCAGGATATATCCCCACTGTGAACTCTCAATGTGACTGTCAGGATATATCCCCACTGTGAACTCTCTATTTGACTGTCAGGATATATCTGTGAACTCTTTGACTGTCAGGATATATCCCCACTGAACTCTCTATTTGACTTTTTCAAACTGAGGATATATCCCCACTGTAAACTCTCAATGTGACTGTCAGGATTTATTGAAACTCTCTATTTGACTGGGGATATATCCCCACTGTGAACTCTCAACGTGACTGTCAGGATATATCCCCTGTAAACTCTCAAGACTGTCAGGATATATCCCCCCTGTAAACTCTCAATGTGACTGTCAGGATATATCCCATGAACTTCAATGGTACTCTCAAATGATAGAACTCTCAATGTGACTTGTATTTCAATGTGATCAGGATATATCCCCACTGTGAACTCTCAATGACTGTCAGGATATATCCCCACTTGAACTCTATGACTTCAATCCCCACTGTAAACTCTCAATGACTGTAGGCCTGTGAACTCAATGTTTCAATGGATATAATGGACTCTCAACGTGACTGTCAGGATATAACTGGTATCAATGACTGTCAGGATATATCCCCTGAACTCTCCAATGTGACTGTCAGGATATTGGTGACTGTCAGGATATAATGATATTTGACTGTCAGGATATATCCCCACTGTGTATGTGACTGTCAGGATATATTACTCTCTAATGGTCCCCATGCTATTTGACTTTTTTATATTTCAATGAAAGCCTGTACAATGGGTAGGGTTGTATTTCAATGGTATAAATGGTACAATGGTAGGCCTATATTTCAATGGTTGTATTTCAACGGTACAATGGTAGGGTTGTATTTCAACGGTACAATGGTAGGGTTGTATTCCAATGGTACAATGGTAGGTTGTATTTCAATGGTACAATGGTAGGGTTGTATTTCAATGGTACAATGGTAGGGTTGTATTTTCAATAGTACAATGGTAGGGTTGTATTTCAATG
>NC_056441.1:94421155-94435182 GCF_018296145.1 Oncorhynchus tshawytscha | reverse complement strand
TGTATATGGCCTCCACATTGACTCTGTACCGGTACCCCCTGTATATAGCCCTGCAATTGACTCTGTACCGGTACCCCCTGTATATAGCCCCGCAATTGACTCTGTGCCGGTACCCCCTGTATATAGCCTCCACACTGACTCTGTACCAGTACCCCCTGTATATAGCCCCACAATTGACTCTGTACCGGTACCCTCTGTATATAGCCTCCACATGACTCTGTACCAGTACCCCTGTATATAGCCCCACAATTGACTCTGTACCGGTACCCTCTGTATATGGCCTCCACATTGACTCTGTACCAGTACCCCCTGTATATAGCCCCACAATTGACTCTGTACCGGTACCCTCTGTATATAGCCTCCACATTGACTCTGTACCGGTACCCCCTGTATATAGCCTCCACATTGACTCTGTACCGGTACCCTCTTTATATAGCCTCCACATTGACTCTGTGCCGGTACTCCCTGTATATAGCCTACACATTGACTCTGTGCCGGTACCCCCTGTATATAGCCTCCACATTGACTCTGTGCCGGTACCCCCTGTATATAGCCTCCACATTGACTCTGTACCTGTACCCCCTGTATATAGCCTCCACATTGACTCTTTACCAGTACCCCATGTATATAGCCTCCACATTGACTCTGTGCCGGTACCCCCTGTATATAGCCTCCACATTGACTCTGTACCAGTACCCCCTGTATATAGCCTCCACATTGACTCTGTGCCGGTACCCCCTGTATATAGCCTCCACATTGACTCTGTACCTGTACCCCCTGTATATAGTCTCCACATTGACTCTGTACCGGTACCCCCTGTATATAGCCTCCACATTGACTCTGTACCTGTACCCCCTGTATATAGCCTCCACATTGACTCTGTGCCGTACCCCCTGTATATAGCCTCCACATTGACTCTGTGCCGGTGCCCCCTGTATATAGCCTCCACATTGACTCTGTGCCGGTACCCCTGTATATAGCCTCCACATTGACTCTGTACTGGTACCCCCTGTATATAGCCTCCACACTGACTCAGTACCGGTAACCCCTGTATATAGCCTCCACACTGACTCAGTACCGGTACCCCCTGTATATAGCCTCCACATTGACTCTGTACCGGTACCCCCTGTATATAGCCTCCACATGGACTCTGTACTGTAACCCCTGTATATAGCCTCCACATTGACCCTGTACCGGTACCCCCTGTATATAGCCTCCACATTGACTCTGTGCCGGTACACCCTGTATATAGCCTCCACATTGACTCTGTGCCGGTACCCCCTGTATATAGCCTCCACATTGACTCTGTGCCGGTGCCCCCTGTATATAGCCTCCACATTGACTCTGTACTGGTACCCCCTGTATATAGCCTCCACATTGACTCTGTACCGGTACCCCCTGTATATAGCCTCCACATTGACTCTGTGCCGGTACCCCCTGTATATAGCCTCCACATTGACTCTGTACCGGTACCCCCTGTATATAGCCTCCACATTGACTCTGTGCCGGTGCCCCCTGTATATAGCCTCCACATTGACTCTGTGCCGGTACCCCCTGTATATAGCCTCCACTTTGACTCTGTGCCGGTACCCCCTGTATATAGCCTCCACATTGACTCTGTGCCGGTACCCCCTGTATATAGCCTCCACATTGACTCTGTGCCGGTACCCCCTGTATATGGCCTCCACATTGACTCTGTGCCGGTACCCCCTGTATATAGCCTCCACATTGACTCTGTGCCGTGGTACCCCCTGTTTATAGCCTCCACATTGACTCTGTACCGGTAACCCCTGTATATAGCCTCCACATTGACTCTGTACCTGTACCCCCTGTATATAGCCTCCACATTGACTCTGTACCAGTACCCCCTGTATATGGCCTCCACATTGACTCTGTGCCGGTACCCCCTGTATATAGCCTCCACATTGACTCTGTGCCGGTACCCCCTGTATATAGCCCCCACATTGACTCTGTGCCGGTACCCCCTGTATATAGCCTCCACATTGACTCTGTACCAGTACCCCCTGTATATAGCCTCCACATTGACTCTGTACCAGTACCCCTGTATATAGCCTCCACATTGACTCTGTACCAGTACCCCCTGTATATAGCCCCACAATTGACTCTGTGCCGGTACCCTCTGTATATGGCCTCCACATTGACTCTGTACCAGTACCCCCTGTATATAGCCCCACAATTGACTCTGTGCCGGTACCCTCTGTATATAGCCTCCACATTGACTCTGTGCCGGTACCCCCTGTATATAGCCTCCACATTGACTCTGTGCCGGTACCCTCTTTATATAGCCTCCACATTGACTCTGTGCCGGTACCCTGTATATAGCCTCACATTGACTCTGTACCGGTACCCCTGTATATAGCCTCCACATTGACTCTGTGCCGGTACCCCCTGTATATGGCCTCCACATTGACTCTGTGCCGGTACCCCCTGTATATAGCCTCCACATTGACTCTGTACCGGTACCCCCTGTATATAGCCTCCACATTGACTCTGTACCGGTACCCCCTGTATATAGCCTCCACATTGACTCTGTACCGGTACCCCTGTATATAGCCTCCACATTGACTCTGTACCGGTACCCCCTGTATATAGCCTCCACATTGACTCTGTACCGGCCCCCTGTATATAGCCTCCACATTGACTCTGTACCGTAATACCCTGTATATAGCCTCCACATTGACTCTGTGCCGGTACCCCCTGTATATAGCCTCCACATTGACTCTGTACCGTAATACCCCTGTATATAGCCTCCACATTGACTCTGTACCGGTACCCCTGTATATAGCCTCCACATTGACTCTGTACCGTAATACCCTGTATATAGCCTCCACATTGACTCTGTGCCGGTACCCCCTGTATATAGCCTCCACATTGACTCTGTACCGTAATACCCTGTATATAGCCTCCACATTGACTCTGTACTGGTACCCCTGTATATGGCCTCCACATTGACTCTGTACCGGTACCCCCTGTATATAGCCTCCACATTGACTCTGTACCGGTACCCCTGTATATAGTCTCCACATTGACTCTGTACCGGTACCCCCTGTATATAGCCTCCACATTGACTCTGTACCGGTACCCCCTGTATATAGCCTCCACATTGACTCTGTGCCGGTACCCCCTGTATATAGTCTCCACATTGACTCTGTACCGGTACCCCCTGTATATAGCCTCCACATTGACTCTGTACCGGTACCCCCTGTATATAGCCTCCACATTGACTCTGTACCGGTACCCCCTGTATATAGCCTCCACATTGACTCTGTGCCGGTACCCCCTGTATATAGCCTCCACATTGACTCTGTACCGGTACCCCCTGTATATAGCCTCCACATTGACTCTGTACCGGTACCCCCTGTATATAGCCTCCACATTGACTCTGTGCCGGTACCCCCTGTATATAGCCTCCACATTGACTCTGTGCCGGTACCCCCTGTATATAGCCTCCACATTGACTCTGTGCCGGTACCCCCTGTATATAGCCTCCACATTGACTCTGTACTGTAACACCCTGTATATAGCCTCCACATTGACTCTGTACTGTAACACCCTGTATATAGCCTCCACATTGACTCTGTACTGTAACACCCTGTATATAGCCTCCACATTGACTCTGTACCGGTACCCCCTGTATATAGCCTCCACATTGACCCTGTACCGGTACCACCTGTATATAGCCTCCACATTGACTCTGTGCCGGTACCCCCTGTATATAGCCTCCACATTGACTCTGTACCGGTACCCCCTGTATATAGCCTCCACATTGACTCTGTACCGGTACCCCTGTATATAGCCTCCACACTGACTCTGTGCCGGTACCCCCTGTATATAGCCTCCACATTGACTCTGTACCGGTACCCCCTGTATATAGCCTCCACATTGACTCTGTGCTGTAACACCCTGTATATAGCCTCCACATTGACTCTGTGCCGGTACCCCCTGTATATAGCCTCCACATTGACTCTGTACTGTAACCCCTGTATATAGCCTCCACATTGACTCTGTACCGTAACACCCTGTATATAGTCTCCACATTGACTCTGTGCCGGTACCCCCTGTATATAGCCTCCACATTGACTCTGTGCCGGTACCCCCTGTATATAGCCTCCACATTGACTCTGTACCGGTACCCCCTGTATATAGCCTCCACATTGACTCTGTGCCGGTACCCCCTGTATATAGCCTCCACATTGACTCTGTACCGGTACCCCCTGTATATAGCCTCCACATTGACTCTGTACGGTACCCCCTGTATATAGCCTCCACATTGACTCTGTACCGGTACCCCCTGTATATAGCCTCCACATTGACTCTGTACCGGTACCCCCTGTATATAGCCTCCACATTGACTCTGTACCGGTACCCCCTGTATATAGCCTCCACATTGACTCTGTACCGGTACCCCCTGTATATAGCCTCCACATTGACTCTGTACCGGTACCCCCTGTATATAGCCTCCACATTGACTCTGTACCGGTACCCCCTGTATATAGCCTCCACATTGACTCTGTGCCGGTACCCCCTGTATATGGCCTCCACATTGACTCTGTACCGGTACCCCCTGTATATAGCCTCCACATTGACTCTGTAGCGGTACCCCCTGTATATAGTCCTCCACATTGACTCTGTACCGGTAACCCCTGTATATAGCCTCCACATTGACTCTGTACCTGTACCCCCTGTATATAGCCTCCACATTGACTCTGTACCAGTACCCCCTGTATAATGCCTCCACATTGACTCTGTACCGGTACCCCCTGTATATAGCCCTGCAATTGACTCTGTACCGGTACCCCCTGTATATAGCCCCACAATTGACTCTGTACCGGTACCCCCTGTATATAGCCTCCACACTGACTCTGTACCAGTACCCCCTGTATATAGCCCCACAATTGACTCTGTACCGGTACCCTCTGTATATAGCCTCCACATTGACTCTGTACCAGTACCCCCTGTATATAGCCCCACAATTGACTCTGTACCGGTACCCTCTGTATATGGCCTCCACATTGACTCTGTACCAGTACCCCCCTGTATATAGCCCCACAATTGACTCTGTACCGGTACCCTCTGTATATAGCCTCCACATTGACTCTGTACCGGTACCCCCTGTATATAGCCTCCACATTGACTCTGTACCGGTACCCTCTTTATATAGCCTCCACATTGACTCTGTACCGGTACTCCTGTATATAGCCTACACATTGACTCTGTACCGGTACCCCCTGTATATAGCCTCCACATTGACTCTGTGCCGGTACCCCCTGTATATGGCCTCCACATTGACTCTGTGCCGGTACCCCCTGTATATAGCCTCCACATTGACTCTGTACCGGTACCCCCTGTATATAGCCTCCACATTGACTCTGTACCGGTACCCCCTGTATATAGCCTCCACATTGACTCTGTACCGGTACCCCCTGTATATAGCCTCCACATTGACTCTGTACCGGTACCCCCTGTATATAGCCTCCACATTGACTCTGTGCCGGTACCCCCTGTATATAGCCTCCACATTGACTCTGTGCCGTAATACCCTGTATATAGCCTCCACATTGACTCTGTACCGGTACCCCCTGTATATAGCCTCCACATTGACTCTGTACTGTAATACCCTGTATATAGCCTCCACATTGACTCTGTACCGGTACCCCCTGTATATAGCCTCCACATTGACTCTGTAACGTAATACCCTGTATATAGCCTCCACATTGACTCTGTACCGGTACCCCTGTATATAGCCTCCACATTGACTCTGTACCGTAATACCCTGTATATAGCCTCCACATTGACTCTGTGCTGGTACCCCCTGTATATAGCCTCCACATTGACTCTGTGCCGTAATACCCCCTGTATATAGCCTCCACATTGACTCTATACTGTAACACCCTGTATATAGCCTCCACATTGACTCTGTACCGGTACCCCCTGTATATAGCCTCCACATTGACTCTGTGCCGGTACCCCTGTATATAGCCTCCACATTGACTCTGTGCCGGTACCCCCTGTATATAGCCTCCACATTGACTCTGTACCGGTACCCCCTGTATATAGCCTCCACATTGACTCTGTACCGGTACCCCCTGTATATAGCCTCCACATTGACTCTGTACCGGTACCCCCTGTATATAGCCTCCACATTGACTCTGTACCGGTACCCCCTGTATATAGCCTCCACATTGACTCTGTGCTGTAACACCCTGTATATAGCCTCCACATTGACTCTGTACCGGTACCCCCTGTATATAGCCTCCACATTGACTCTGTACCGTAACCCCTGTATATAGCCTCCACATTGACTCTGTACCGTAACCCCTGTATATAGTCTCCACATTGACTCTGTACCGGTACCCCCTGTATATAGCCTCCACATTGACTCTGTGCCGGTACCCCCTGTATATAGCCTCCACATTGACTCTGTGCCGGTACCCCCTGTATATAGCCTCCACATTGACTCTGTACCGGTACCCCCTGTATATAGCCTCCACATTGACTCTGTACCGGTACCCCCCTGTATATAGCCTCCACATTGACTCTGTACCGGTACCCCCTGTATATAGCCTCCACATTGACTCTGTACCGGTACCCCCTGTATATAGCCTCCACATTGACTCTGTACCAGTACCCCTGTATATAGCCTCCACATTGACTCTGTACCGGTACCCCCTGTATATAGCCTCCACATTGACTCTGTACCGGTACCCCCTGTATATAGCCTCCACATTGACTCTGTACCGGTACCCCTGTATATAGCCTCCACATTGACTCTGTACCGTACCCCCTGTATATAGCCTCCACATTGACTCTGTGCCGGTACCCCTGTATATAGCCTCCACATTGACTCTGTACCGGTACCCCCTGTATATAGCCTCCACATTGACTCTGTAGCGGTACCCCCTGTATATAGTCTCCACATTGACTCTGTGGTAACCCCTGTATATAGCCTCCACATTGACTCTGTACCTGTACCCCCTGTATATAGCCTCCACATTGACTCTGTACCAGTACCCCCTGTATAATGCCTCCACATTGACTCTGTACCGGTACCCCCTGTATATAGCCCCACATTGACTCTGTACCGGTACCCCCTGTATATAGCCCCCAATTGACTCTGTACCGGTACCCCCTGTATATAGCCTCCACACTGACTCTGTACCAGTACCCCTGTATATAGCCCCACAATTGACTCTGTACCGGTACCCTCTGTATATAGCCTCCACATTGACTCTGTACCAGTACCCCCTGTATATAGCCCCACAATTGACTCTGTACCGGTACCCTCTGTATATGGCCTCCACATTGACTCTGTACCAGTACCCCCTGTATATAGCCCCACAATTGACTCTGTACCGGTACCCTCTGTATATAGCCTCCACATTGACTCTGTGCCGGTACCCCCTGTATATAGCCTCCACATTGACTCTGTACCGGTACCCTCTTTATATAGCCTCCACATTGACTCTGTACCGGTACTCCTGTATATAGCCTACACATTGACTCTGTGCCGGTACCCCCTGTATATAGCCTCCACATTGACTCTGTACCGGTACCCCCTGTATATGGCCTCCACATTGACTCTGTACCGGTACCCCCTGTATATAGCCTCCACATTGACTCTGTACCGGTACCCCCTGTATATAGCCTCCACATTGACTCTGTACCGGTACCCCCTGTATATAGCCTCCACATTGACTCTGTGCCGGTACCCCTGTATATAGCCTCCACATTGACTCTGTGCCGGTACCCCCTGTATATAGCCTCCACATTGACTCTGTACCGGTACCCCCTGTATATAGCCTCCACATTGACTCTGTACCGTAATACCCTGTATATAGCCTCCACATTGACTCTGTACCGGTACCCCCTGTATATAGCCTCCACATTGACTCTGTACTGTAATACCCTGTACATAGCCTCCACATTGACTCTGTACCGGTACCCCTGTATATAGCCTCCACATTGACTCTGTAACGTAATACCCTGTATATAGCCTCCACATTGACTCTGTACCGGTACCCCTGTATATAGCCTCCACATTGACTCTGTACCGTAATACCCTGTATATAGCCTCCACATTGACTCTGTACTGGTACCCCCTGTATATGGCCTCCACATTGACTCTGTACCGGTACCCCCTGTATATAGCCTCCACATTGACTCTGTACCGGTACCCCCTGTATATAGCCTCCACATTGACTCTGTACCGGTACCCCCTGTATATAGTCTCCACATTGACTCTGTACCGGTACCCCCTGTATATAGCCTCCACATTGACTCTGTACCGTAATACCCTGTATATAGCCTCCACATTGACTCTGTACCGGTACCCCCTGTATATAGCCTCCACATTGACTCTGTACCGTAATACCCTGTATATAGCCTCCACATTGACTCTGTACCGGTACCCCCTGTATATAGCCTCCACATTGACTCTGTATCGTAATACCCTGTATATAGCCTCCACATTGACTCTGTACCGGTACCCCCTGTATATAGCCTCCACATTGACTCTGTACCGTAATACCCCTGTATATAGCCTCCACATTGACTCTGTACTGGTACCCCCTGTATATGGCCTCCACATTGACTCTGTACCGGTACCCCCTGTATATAGCCTCCACATTGACTCTGTACCGGTACCCCCTGTATATAGTCTCCACATTGACTCTGTACCGGTACCCCTGTATATAGTCTCCACATTGACTCTGTACCGGTACCCCCTGTATATAGCCTCCACATTGACTCTGTACCGGTACCCCCTGTATATAGCCTCCACATTGACTCTGTACCGGTACCCCCTGTATATAGCCTCCACATTGACTCTGTACCGGTACCCCCTGTATATAGCCTCCACATTGACTCTGTACCGGTACCCCCTGTATATAGCCTCCACATTGACTCTGTACCGGTACCCCCTGTATATAGCCTCCACATTGACTCTGTACCGGTACCCCCTGTATATAGCCTCCACATTGACTCTGTACCGGTACCCCTGTATATAGCCTCCACATTGACTCTGTACCGGTACCCCTGTATATAGCCTCCACATTGACTCTATACTGTAACACCCTGTATATAGCCTCCACATTGACTCTGTACCGTAACACCCTGTATATAGCCTCCACATTGACTCTATACTGTAACACCCCTGTATATAGCCTCCACATTGACTCTGTACCGGTACCCCCTGTATATAGCCTCCACATTGACTCTGTACCGGTACCCCCTGTATATAGCCTCCACATTGACTCTGTACCGGTACCCCCTGTATATAGCCTCCACATTGACTCTGTACCGGTACCCCTGTATATAGCCTCCACATTGACTCTGTACCGGTACCCCCTGTATATAGCCTCCACATTGACTCTGTACCGGTACCCCTGTATATAGCCTCCACATTGACTCTGTACCGGTACCCCCTGTATATAGCCTCCACATTGACTCTATACTGTAACACCCTGTATATAGCCTCCACATTGACTCTGTACCGGTACCCCCTGTATATAGCCTCCACATTGACTCTGTACTGTAATACCCTGTATATAGCCTCCACATTGACTCTGTACCGGTACCCCCTGTATATAGCCTCCACATTGACTCTGTATCGTAATACCCTGTATATAGCCTCCACATTGACTCTGTACCGGTACCCCCTGTATATAGCCTCCACATTGACTCTGTACCGTAATACCCTGTATATAGCCTCCACATTGACTCTGTACTGGTACCCCCTGTATATAGTCTCCACATTGACTCTGTACCGGTACCCCCTGTATATAGCCTCCACATTGACTCTATACTGTAACACCCTGTATATAGCCTCCACATTGACTCTGTACCGGTACCCCCTGTATATAGCCTCCACATTGACTCTATACTGTAACACCCTGTATATAGCCTCCACATTGACTCTGTACCGGTACCCCCTGTATATAGTCTCCACATTGACTCTGTACCGGTACCCCCTGTATATAGTCTCCACATTGACTCTGTACCAGTACCCCCTGTATATAGCCTCCACATTGACTCTATACTGTAACACCCTGTATATAGCCTCCACATTGACTCTGTACCGGTACCCCCTGTATATAGCCTCCACATTGACTCTGTACCGGTACCCCCTGTATATAGCCTCCACATTGACTCTGTACCGGTACCCCCTGTATATAGCCTCCACATTGACTCTGTACCGGTACCCCCTGTATATAGTCTCCACATTGACTCTGTACCGGTACCCCCTGTATGTAGCCTCCACACTGACTCTGTACCGGTACCCCCTGTATATAGCCTCCACATTGACTCTGTACCGGTACCCCCTGTATATAGCCTCCACATTGACTCTGTACCGGTACCCCCTGTATATAGTCTCCACATTGACTCTGTACCGGTACCCCCTGTATATAGCCTCCACATTGACTCTGTACCGGTACCCCCTGTATATAGTCTCCACATTGACTCTGTACCGTAATACCCTGTATATAGCCTCCACATTGACTCTGTACCGTAATACCCTGTATATAGCCTCCACATTGACTCTGTACCGTAATACCCTGTATATAGCCTCCACATTGACTCTGTACCGTAATACCCTGTATATAGCCTCCACATTGACTCTGTACCGGTACCCCCTGTATATAGTCTCCACATTGACTCTGTACCGTAATACCCTGTATATAGCCTCCACATTGACTCTGTACCGTAATACCCTGTATATAGCCTCACTGTTGTTATTTTACTGCTGCTCTTTAATTATTGTTACTTTTTTATTTAACACATATTTTTCTTAAAACTGCATTGTTGGTTAAGAGCTTGTAAGTAATAATTTCACTGTAAGGTCTACACCTGTTGTATTCAGCGCATGTGGTTCAGCCTTGTGGTTAGAGCATTGGACTAGTATCCAAAAGGTTGCAAGTTCAAACCCCCGAGCTGACAAGGTACAAATCTGTTGTTCTGCCCCTGAACAGGTAGTTAACCCACTGTTCCTAGGCCGTCATTGAAAATAAGAATGTGTTCTTAACTGACTTGCCTAGTTAAATAAAGGTAAAAAAATGTGACAGATTTGATTTCAAAGGAAGCATTCCCTAAATCAAATCAAATCAAATCAAATCAAATCAAATCAAATTTTATTTGTCACATACACATGGTTAGCAGATGTTAATGCGAGTGTAGCGAAATGCTTGTGCTTCTAGTTCCGACAATGCAGTAATAACGAGCAAGTAATCTAACTAACAATTCCAAAAAAAAAAAAAACTACTGTCTTATACACAGTGTAAGGGGATAAAGAATATGTACATAAGGATATATGAATGAGTGATGGTACAGAGCAGCATAGGCAAGATACAGTAGATGATATCGAGTACAGTATATACATATGAGATAAGTATGTAAACCAAGTGGCATAGTTAAAGTGGCTAGTGATACATGTATTACATAAGGATGCAGTCGATGATATAGAGTACAGTATCAACGTATGCATATGAGATGAACAATGTAGGGTAAGTAACATTATATAAGGTAGCATTGTTTAAAGTGGCTAGTGATATATTTACATAATTTCCCATCAATTCCCATGATTAAAGTGGCTGGAGTAGAGTCAGTGTCATTGACAGTGTGTTGGCAGTAGCCACTCAATGTTAGTGGTGGCTGTTTAACAGTCTGATGGCCTTGAGATAGAAGCTGTTTTTCAGTCTCTCGGTCCCAGCTTTGATGCACCTGTACTGACCTCGCCTTCTGGATGACAGCGGGGTGAACAGGCAGTGGCTCGGGTGGTTGATGTCCTTGATGATCTTTATGGCCTTCCTGTAGCATCGGGTGGTGTAGGTGTCCTGGAGGGCAGGTAGTTTGCCCCCGGTGATGCGTTGTGCAGACCTCACTACCCTCTGGAGAGCCTTACGGTTGAGGGCGGTGCAGTTGCCATACCAGGCGGTGATACAGCCCGCCAGGATGCTCTCGATTGTGCATCTGTAGAAGTTTGTGAGTGCTTTTGGTGACAAGCCGAAAGGTTCTTCAGCCTCCTGAGGTTGAAGAGGCGCTGCTGCGCCTTCCTCACGATGCTGTCTGTGTGAGTGGACCAATTCAGTTTGTCTGTGATGTGTATGCCGAAACTTAAAACTTGCTACCCTCTCCACTACTGTTCCATCGATGTGGATGGGGGGTGTTCCCTCTGCTGTTTCCTCCCTCTGCTGTTTAAACGCTTCTAAACGCTTGATGTCAGAAGCTTGATGATTGTAAGGCAGTGAAATGAAATGTTCTGATGTCAGTGGAATGAGTTTTTATTGGACTATTTTACTGCTAACTCGTCAACTCCGCCACTCTCCTCTCCACAATCAATTCAGAGTTAGCATCAGTGTTAGCAGCAGAAGCAGTAATGAAAGCAGTAGCTGAAACAGTAGCAGCAGTAGCAGAGTTAGCATCAGCGTTAGCAGCAGAATCAGTAAGTAGAGGCAGTAGCGTCATTAGCAACAGTAGCAGTAGTAAGTAGTAGCAATAGTAGTAGTAGTAGTAGTAGTATTAGTAGTATTAGCAGCATTGACAAAAGTAGCAACAGTAGTAGTAGTAGTATTAGTAGTATTAGCAGCATTGACAAACGTAGAAACAGTAGTAGTACTAGTAGTAGTAGCAGTAGTAGTAGTAGTAGCAGCAGTAGTAGTACTGTTAGCAGCATTGACAAAAGTAGCAACAGTAGTAGTACTAGTAGTAGCAGCAGTAACAGAAGTAGCAACAATAGCAGCAGTAGTAACAGTAGTAGTAGTACTAGTAGTAGTAGTAGTAGTAGTAGTAGTAGTAGCAATAGTAGTAGTAGTGGTAGTAGTATTAGTATTATTAGCAGCATTGACAAAAGTAGCAACAGTAGTAGTATTAGTAGTATTAGCAGCATTGACAAACATAGAAACAGTAGTAGTGCTAGTAGTAGTAGCAGTGGTAGTAGTAGTAGTAGCATCAGTAGTAGTACTGTTAGCAGCATTGACAAAAGTAGCAACAGTAGTAGTACTAGTAGTAGTAGTAGTAGTAGCAGTAGTAGTAGTACTATTAGCAGCATTGACAAAAGTAGCAACAGTAGCAGCAGCAGTAGAAGAAGTTGCAGCAGTAGTAGGAGCATTAACAGAAGTAGTAGCAGTAGTAGGAGCAGCAGTAGTAGTAGTAGTAGTAGTAGTAGTAGGAGCAGTAACAAAAGTAGCAACAGTAGTAGCAGTAGTAGCAGCAGTAACAGAAGTAGTAAACAGTAGTAGCAGCAGTAACAGAAGTAGTAACAGTAGTAAATCAAATCAAATCAAATTTTATTTGTCACATACACATGGTTAGCAGATGTTAATGCGAGTGTAGCGAAATGCTTGTGCTTCTAGTTCCGACAATGCAGTAATAACGAGCAAGTAATCTAACTAACAATTCCAAAAAAACTACTGTCATACACAGTGTAAGGGGATAAAGAATATGTACATAAGGATATATGAATGAGTGATGGTACAGAGCAGCATAGGCAAGATACAGTAGATGATATCGAGTACAGTATATACATATGAGATAAGTATGTAAACCAAGTGGCATAGTTAAAGTGGCTAGTGATACATGTATTACATAAGGATGCAGTCGATGATATAGAGTACAGTATCAACGTATGCATATGAGATGAACAATGTAGGGTAAGTAACATTATATAAGGTAGCATTGTTTAAAGTGGCTAGTGATATATTTACATAATTTCCCATCGATTCCCATGATTAAAGTGGCTGGAGTAGAGTCAGTGTCATTGACAGTGTGTTGGCAGTAGCCACTCAATGTTAGTGGTGGCTGTTTAACAGTCTGATGGCCTTGAGATAGAAGCTGTTTTTCAGTCTCTCGGTCCCAGCTTTGATGCACCTGTACTGACCTCGCCTTCTGGATGGCAGCGGGGTGAACAGGCAGTGGCTCGGGTGGTTGATGTCCTTGATGATCTTTATGGCCTTCCTGTAGCATCGGGTGGTGTAGGTGTCCTGGAGGGCAGGTAGTTTGCCCCCGGTGATGCG